>NC_051220.1:2430000-2480000 GCF_015220715.1 Pygocentrus nattereri | reverse complement strand
CATCAATCCATTCCTTATAAATTGCGGTTGGAACAAAAGCTTGTATCTCTAAAATGGTAACTTTTGAAAAACATGAAAAAAACATACTTCACTTTTAATGGAACTTAATGGAACCAGATGTTTTTCCAAGCAATTGTGGGCCATTTCTTTTGGTCAACTCATCATGAAATTCATGCACAATGTAAAGGGCAACAGGCATTTTCAAATTATGGTAACTGTAGAACCACAAAGTCCACCTATAGAGTAAGTGAAGCTGATAAAATGGACATAAGCAGGTGGTCATAATGTTATGCCTGATCGGTGTGGGTTTGCATTTACAAACACACACATCCTCATTCAAAGTAATGGTCACTGTTTGATATATGACCAGTGTTCAGAGAAAAGCTGACAGATTCTCCCACAGATCTGGAGCCATTGACTGCAGCTCTGTTTAGTTCCTCTGGGGCTGATGACACAGAGTTATTGATTAGGATCTGTGTTCCATTTGAGTTCAGAGATTGTCTCAGCGGCTCAGTCACAACTGATCGATCAAGTGCATCAGTCTTTAGCTTGAAGGGCCCTCTGTGTGTGTAGGCGCGTTCAAAAAGAGAGAGAATGATCGTAATCTGTGAAATGATCGGTGCAATGTTACTGTCAGCGATTATTCTTTATGTTGCCGCCACATTTCTTCATTTTACTGCTGAGAAATGATCAGTTCACTGTTATGACTACAATATTATTTTACTTTATGGACCATTCTACCCCACTGGTGCAAACCGCGGCCCCAACATTTAAATAAATAAATAAATAAATAGGTGTAAAGAGTTCAGGCCTCAGATATTGATGAAGGTTGTGTTGTTGTCTGTTTACACCACATCGCTGAGACAAACGAAATATGTACGAAATCGTTCATCATCGTTTACGGGGTTCTCTCTCTCTTTATTCGGAGGGGTCTGTCCCAAACCCGAGCCACTAAATTTCAATTTGTGAAAATAAAGCTCACATTTATTTGTTTATTAACATTTGTAAAGATCTTTGTAAAGATTTGATTCGTCGATTTATATTATTTTCATATCACTACCGAAACACAGAGGTTTAGTCCATCGGCTAAATTTTAGCCATACCTTTCGTTTTACAGCAGCCCAACCCAGACTCTTCCATCGGATTTCCAGATGGAGAAGCGCAATTGATCACTCTAGAGTAACTGATAGATCACTGAGTCCAGTGGCGGCGCTTTACTCCACTGCATTCCACGCTTTGCACTGCGCTTGGTGATGTATGGCTTGGATGCAGCTGCTCGGCCATGGAAACCCATTCCATGAAGCTCTCTACGCTGTTCTTGAGCTGATCTGAAGGCCACATGAAGTTTGGAGGTCTGTAGTGATTGACTCTGCAGAAAGTCGGTGACCTCTGCGCACTATGCCCCTCAGCATCCGCTGACCGCTCTGTCATTTTACGTGGCCGACCACTTCGTGGCTGAGTTGCTGTCGTTCCCAATCGCTTCCACTTTGTTATAATCCCACTGACAGTGGACTGTGGAATATTTAGTAGTGAGGAAATTTCACGACTGGACTTGCTGCACAGGTGGCGTCCGATCACGGCACCACGCTGGAATTCACTGAGCTCCTGAGAGCGACCCATTCTTTCACTAATGTCTGTAGAAGTGTGTGTGTGTTTATATATATATATATATATATATATATATATATATACATATATGTACATGTCAGAAGAAAACCTATCTTCAAAATGATAACTTTACAGGAGAAGGAAAAAACATACTTATATATTATACTATATATACTCTATATTATATTTGCAAGATTCCCATATGACAGCAATCCCTGCTATGGTTGGATCTTAGGAAGATCATTCGTGTCGAGGTGGACCTAAAAGCACAGTGTAGGTGTTAATTCAACACTGGGGATTTTGCAGTGCGCAGTGAGATGTGATACACATTCCTCTATTGCCCAGCCCTATTTGGACAGCAGCTACCAGTTAATGTCACCGGTTTCGCATTTCACAACAGGAAAGGAGCCATTCTCAGGACATAGCGACAACACGGTTCTATTCAACAGCTTATTGTGAGGACAACAAGTGGATTTCCCTAACCGCCTTTTTAAAAGCAGCATGAGAAATGATCCTAATGCCCGATACAGCAGTGACATCCAAGCATGATGAGGTCATGGCATCTTCCATTGCGTCTGACAGCGGAGACTCAGAGTGAATTACAACTGATTGAAGTTACTTATGCTTGGCCTACATGTTTTGATAATGTTTCGGACCAATGAGGGAAACAGTATCAGTGGCTTATTCAAATAAATGTGGCGGAAAAGGCTGTTTTTAAATATGCACTTGATTAAGATGTTTATCTCTCTCCAATTTAAAACCCAATTTGTTTGCATGCTTGTAGTTGGAGAGGTAAAAGTATATTGACTCTGAATAGCAGTATATTTGTGTCGTCTGTGTGAAAGTCTGCGAGAAACGCTAGGCTGATTCGTACGTCTGCCGTCAGGCAGGATAGTCAAGTCAAGTCAAGTCACAAAGCAGCTTCACAGAATTCCAGTAAAGACAAAGTTTTAACAAGAATGTAAAACCCCCAGGTGGGCAAACCAGGGGCGACAATGGCCAGGAGAACCTCCCTCAGAGCTGAGGAAGAAACCTTGGAGGAACCAAGGCTCACCAGGGGGGGACCCGTCCTTCTCTGGTCAGACTACCTACAGAGTTATTATAGTACTAATATTAATAGCAGTAGTATTAGTAGTAGGAATAGCTGGGAGTCTATGAGAACTTCAGTGTAGGGTGGGCAGCTAGTCCAAGGTAGGTGGCGGTAACTGGGATGTGGGCAGCTGGTCTAAAGCGGGTAGCAGGAGAGCTGGACAGTCAGTTGTCCATCAGCGTCCGGCCGGACAGGTGGGCAGTCATTTACTCTGAAAAAGGAAAAGAGTAGAGGAAACTTACATGGAAACATTATATTTGTTTCGGTGTCTGTGGAAACAGTACAGTACTATTCAAAACTTGGAATCACTGTTCAGAACAATATTTGCTGCTATTTTACGCAGAATTTAACTTTATGTGTAGACTGAAATCTCGTAAGCTATTCAATATTATTCAATATTTCCATTCTTGGGAACATCAAAAAGGTGTTCAAAGATAAACAATACAGTATAGTTACCTGTTTACAGTAATTCCTTGATGTTATCTGCCTCTAGGTTTTATCAGTACTTTCCGTATTGTCGTGTGCTGGAGGTCAGGGAACCAGCCTCGTGACCAGAAGGTCGCCAGGTTCGATCTCCAGAGCTGACAGCACATGACTGAGGTGTCCTTGAGCAAGACACCTAACCGCCAACTGCGGATTGGGCTGCCCACCGCTCCGGGCAAGTGTGCTCACTGCCCCCTAGAGTGTGTATTCACTAGTGTGTATGTGGTGTTTCACTTCACGGATGGGTTAAATGCGGAGGTGAAATTTCCCCGTTGTGGGACTAATAAGGGTCTCTTCTTCTATACAAGGCATTCTGATTGCTAAGTTTTTTTTACAAAGTTTTCTGCTAATTAATTGAAACCTATCATTTGTAGAGCAGTTATTTTATTCACTGGCAATACAAATGATTTAATATTATCCACTTATCCTTCTGGGTCACAGGGGATGCTAGAGCCTGTCTCAGAAGTCATTGGGCAAAAGGCAGGATACACAATGCACAGGACGGTATTCACAGGTTGGAGGAATTAAGGATGTCCATTTGGACTGAGGGGGGAGAACATGCAAACTCCTCACAGAAAGGACCCTGGTTACCTGACCGGGGAATCAAACCCAGGCCCTTCTTGCTGTAAGGCAACAGCACTGTGACCCACCCTGCTACCTATTATTTCCAACAGCCATGTGTACCAAGTTATTTTAGGAGGTAAAGCTGCACTATCTAGGATTTTTGTTCAAAAAAACTGGAGTTTTTTGGACCAGGTCACATGTCTTTACTTATTAACACCCATCACACACTCAGGCTTAAAATTGGCCTCACTTGAGTTTAGGTTCCAAATGCAAAGTCAACATTATACTGATAAGTTATACATTCACCCATCCTTAATCACTAAGTTTTGCCTGAGTTCTCTTTGAATAGTCTTTCAATGCACTCACAATCATTAGATTCATCCCCTCGGGGAAGGGCTCTGTAGTACAACCCAGATTACAAAATGTTCTTCCACATATTGTGTACAATTACACATTTCCACCATAGAGGTCTCCAAATTCCCAAAACATATATAGAGCAGCTACAACTGCATCTTATGGAGACAAACAAAGTCCAAGTCATTCGGAAATTAATTAACCACTTTAGCTCCTTGTTCATATCATGTGACTGTTTGAGGTCATTATGCAGTCGTTAATAATAATAAATCTCTATGGCACAATTGCGCATACAGCAAAGAGTATTCCAAAGCTGATTCTCTTGTTCTGTGTCCCTGCAATGATCGAATGACTTTTATAAAAGTTGTTCAAGTTCAAGTTAACATCAAATAAATTAAAAGTGGACTGCCAAAGCCAAAGCTATAGGCCATGCTGTTTGCCATTTGTAGTCAAAAATAATGAAAATGTAGCGGTCAGGACATTTTCACTGTTTGTCTAAAAATCTGGACAGTCAAAATGACCCAAAGTGGCAGAAAAACCCTTAAGCGGTGACATTTTTCTCCGAAAATGAAACTTTAAAGGACAATTTCAGGCTCAATATTCCCTGGAAAGTTGTATTTCACTGTTAGGCAGCCGCTGTTCATTTGTTACCGAGCTCAGTTGGGCTAACGCTAGCCCTGCTAACTCTTTAATCGCAGAAACATCTCAAGGGCTCTAGAGCCGTGTGTTGTGTAAACAGCCGCATCATTAACTTCTTAAGCTGTGATGTCCTGAGGGACAAACTGCGGCCCTTTCTCTGACAGCAGGCCCAGGTTTTGCCCCATTCCAAGGGAATTACTAGCAACATGGCACGCTAATAAAGCATGTAATGTATCTAGAGGGTCTCTCGCCCTCTCTCTCTCCCTCTCTCTCTCTCCCTCTCTCTCTCTCATTTTCTTGTTCATCATCTCTCTGTGGAGTCTAAGCTGCCCCGCGGTTCCCCCGGCCGCGAGCAGGTAACACGACACGGCCAGATTCGCTGCATTAGTTCGGCTCAGCTAAGCGTGAATGCTAATTGCAGGAAGGACACAACTGCTACTTTTCCCTGCCTTCTTCCCCTCCCTTCTTCCATGACTTCTATACCTCCTTTGCTTTCCTTTCCTATGCCCCCCACCCTTCCATCCCTTATTCCCCCAGTCTTGTAGACATAGCGTCCTGATTTGATTGTCTCAACTGAACAGCTCTTGGCTTGGATGCACAGTTCTAGGAAAAACTTGAACTGTTAAAGAACCTTTACACACATTCTTTGAAATTTAAAGGGCTCATGAAATGGAAAACCAAAACGTTCTTCCTTTTTTTGTTTAAAGAGAAGAGTTTGATGTGCTGTACTGTACAAAATTCACAGACTTCTACCTTTATTTTGATTCCCATAGAAAACTCCTTTAAGTACAAGTTCAGGAGATATTTCTGAGAAGATTAGCGATGGTAGATCAACAATCGCCATCAGATAATAATAATTATAGTGTACTATTTTTTATTTATATAGCATTTTTCATGCCGGTGGCAGCTCAAAGTGCTTTACAGGTGATAAATCATAGTTATACAAGAAATCATTAGTATTTATTCAGAATCAGAAGAAAATGAAACGTATCAAATGAGAAGATAAAAATCACGAGACGTAGAGTTTTAGTTAAATGCCGAGTTAAAGAGAGACGCTTTTAGGTGCATCTTAAATGTGAGCACTGAGCTTGACTGTCTAATAAAAGCCGAACTGAGCTCCACAGTTTAGAAGCAGAACAACTGGACGAGTCTCTCCACGTTTTCTGTGTTTTACAGAAGGTGCTTGTAGAAGGTCAGGATCTCCGGATCTTAGACTACATGCTGGAACATAAACAGACAGACACTCTGGGATGTAACCAGTACTTTAAGGTCATTTAGAGCCTTAACATCTCTTTTAAAGCGGGACTGATCTGATCTCTGTGCTGTTTTTGTTAGGATGTTAGGAGTTGTAAAGGATGTACTGTTTTCTTAGGAAGTCCAGTAAGAAGACCATTACAGTGATCAACTCTGCTGTAAGAAATGCATGAACAAGTTTCTCTGTGTCGCTCTGAGAGAGAAAAGGCCAATTAGTGATATTTCTCATTTAAAAACTACTTTAGTGAGTGTTTACATTCACATAAAACAGCTCAGAGTTTAAGATCCCACCCAGGTCTCATACTACAGGTTTGGTCTATGAAGCTAAAGAGCCAAGTTTCTTATAAAGCAGCTTTCTCTGTACCAATGATCAGTATTTCAGGTTTTTCATGATTTAATTGTAGAAAAGTTTGTGAATAAGCAGATAAGATAAGCAATTTCTGTCCGTCCTTCCACTGTGAGAAGACTGAAAAGGACCTGAAAGGGTGTGCAGCTCTCAAGAATCTGTTACTGTGAAAGAGAAAACAGATAAAACAAATGAACACTTACAAATCAATCTGCTGGTCTTCTCAGAACAATGGACTGACCACCCCAAGAGTCAAGACCTCAACGTCATTGAATGTATTTGACATTACTTGGAAAATGCGACCAACTTCTAGGACTGAACTTTGGCGGTGTTGAAAAACAAATTCGACTGCTTTTGGAATGATTAGGTTTTGTGATGTCACAAAAACCAACAAATTCACACATACCCACCTTATATAACACATTACCCACTGCATTATAGCACAATGCAGCACAACCAATCAGATCATAGTTTTAACAGCACAGTAACAAAAACAGACATTTTTGCATAAAATGGCAAAGTTAAAATGTATTAGTAAACATGTTTTAGTAAAAAAAATCGGTCTCACTTTATATTAAATGTCTCTAATAACTGTGCAGCTACGTGTGAACAACCTATGCAACAACAGTGTAACTACTAATAATTTAGTCACTGTTACAGATGATTACAGGAGTACGGCCTGTGTAATTACACAGATATATCTTAATAGTTGTAGCAGCCTATTCTCTCATGTAATTACACATCATACACATAATTGCATATAACATAAATCTAGTTACATTGCAATCACCTGAACAGCAGTTTTTTCAGTTTTTTTCCAGCTATAAAAGTAACCCCTTATCTGAAAAAGTAACTTATCGCTGCTGTCAGAACAAAACCAAAAATAAATAAATACAATTTTCAGTTTCTGACACAGTCTGAAAATGCCTGTTGTCTTTTACATTGTGTGTATATTTCATGATGAACGGGCAAAAACAATCGGCCTTAAATGACTTGGAAAGACGTCTGGTTCCATTGACTTCCATTAAAAGTAAGGCATGTTTTTTTCCTTCTCCTGTAAAGTTACCATTTTGGAGATATGAGGTTTTGCTCCAACAACAGTGATATATAACATCAATTAAATGTGTTGTACTTCCCCAAAGCAATGTCTATATTACCACTCCATTATTACACAGAACCTACATAAAAACTACACAGAGCTTATTTTAGAGTGTAACTTTAACATTACAGGAAAGCTCCTCTGTACAAGTTAAACTTGTATAACTACATGAGGCCGTACTTCTGTAATCCATCCGTAACATCGTCTAAATCATCAGTAGTTGCAGTGTTGTTACATATGTTGTTCATGTGTAACTACACAGTTATTGGAGACGCTTAACCCTCTATTGCATGATGTTGCCTCAGGGCAACAAACTCATTTTTCTCATTGTACAATAACATTATGCCTATTTAAAGACTATAATAGGGTTAACAATAAAGGGAATAGTTTGGGTAAGTCAATAAAAAGCATGTACTCGGTCGTACTCTCACATTTAAACCTTATTTTTAACATTCATTATCATTTTTTAATGAGAATTTACAGAAATATGTTGCCTAGAAGCAACACTGTGCGACAGTGGAATGGATTTAGCCAGTCACAAAGCCAGGTCTGACCACTTCAGGGAACACGGCTCTAAGTCATTTCTTCCCATAGTCTCACAATGTTGCCTCAAGGCAACACACTCCAAAAGACCCCTGCACACATTATTATTTCTTAAAAATGTTTTTGAATTTAATAATCAGAGCTGATTATTAATAAACATTATATATAATTTTAAAATAACATAACGTAATAGTTAAGGACCATTTTATGCAAGACAAGTGAAAGCCAGGTTTTTAAATTGCTCTCATAATACGAGGCAGGAGAGGCTTAGTAGGACCAAGAAATCAACCTAAACTCCATAAAGCTCAGAGGAAAAGAACCAGAACCGAGCTTGACTAGGGAACGCAAAGCGCCTCAGTCAAAAACAAACCTTTTGGCACCTTCAGTTTTGGGAGTGTGGCAGAAAGCAGACAGGATCTGTGTGACAAATCACCTCAGCCTGTGATAAAAGAGGGCGTGCGGATAAATATTTGACGTTTGTGGTAGATTCAGCCCATAGCGATCTGTCAGATTAAGGCGACATGAAGAGTTCAGCAGTCACTCAGCAGCATGATGGGTCTAATCCCCCACAATACCTTTAGATCCGTGTCTTTCTCTTCTCTCAGATCTCGCCCTCTCTCCCTTTCCCTCTGCCCATCTCTGTGTCTTAAAGTCTTGGAAAGTGCTCTCGTATTACCTGACGGATGACTGCGAGTAATTTATATTTTATTGGCATGGGGACGTCTCTTTAGGAAGCTTTGATCATGGAGGCTTAGCGGTTTTTGGCCCTGGTGGGCACCTAAGAGAGCATCTAGAAATGGATCTCTATTTGCCATAATGACATTCATCTCTGTATAGATGAAGCCGCACTTTTCAAATATCGGCTTGCAGAAATTCAATTGTGCAATTGCACCTGTTCCTCAAAAAGGTGAGATGAAAATGTAAGATATATATATATATATATATATATATATAGCCGTTCAAAAGTTTGGAATCACTGTATTCATTATGCTTCATAACCAAATGTAGAACATTATATATGGCATAAATCAGGTCTTAATAATATAATAATAATAATATAAAGCCTGACATATCGCTGTTGTTGGAAGCAAACCTCATATCTCCAAAACGCTTTAACTTTACAGGAGAAGGAAAAAACCTACTGTACTTTTAATGTAAGTCAATGGAACCAGACTTTTTTCCAAGCCTTCTTCGGCCGTTTCCATTGGTCGATTCTTCGTGAAATTTACACACAATGTAAAGAGCAGCAGGTATTTTCAAATGATGTAAAAAAAGGTTTTCTTCCGACAGCAGCGATACGCTTCAATAAATGCTTATGAGCGGTTATCGTTTCTTGCATAACATGCATACGTCTATTCTAGAGTCTTATAATCAGTCAGATTTCATAACACACTATAATCTGCAGTCATAAGAACATTGTTAACATAACTGCTTGTTGTACTACACGCCATAGCACAGTACACACTCTGCATCACAACACACTGATGTCCAGGTAAACGTGTCCCACCACGACAGCCATGGGAGACCTGGGGCCTGACCTAATATAAGTCATGCAGTCCTATGCAAGTAATTATAACTACTTCAGAGCAGTTATAAGAAATATCAAATTATATGCCATGTATTAAAGTCTTCCTGTTATTATGTTTTATATATATATATATATATATATATATATATATATATAAACACCAAATTAGTCCCAGAAAAAAACAATTACATAAGGATTATGGTTTGATCTATTTAAATCCAAGGAATTAATTGAGGTAGTAATAAGCTAAATGCATACAAATTCATGATTTATAGGGACGTGTCTTTCCCAAACCCTAAGCCCTAAATTTACTTACTTGTGACAATAATATTTCCTTTTTTCTCTGATTTTTTTAAGGTGTTATTGATATCTCAAAAAACAAAAACAACTATTTCTTGCCACTTCCCAAACACAAAGAATGTTAGTCTGTAGGCGGGGCCTTATTTTAGCCACACCCCTGCATTTCAGAGCATGAAGTGAGGCTGCATCCCTGTCCCTCATGGCCACATCAGTAGTTAGATCCTATTGTTTTCAAGTAAATGTGTCTGAAAATCAGTGTGGAACATTAAGAATTCCCACTGCCGAAACAGATTTTCTCCTGTCATGTGAAGTTTTTGGGCTGTGTGTAAAAACCGTATGATTTTTGTGGGTTCAGATGGTCCAAGCTGTGTTTCCTAGTCATGCACTCACTAAAAAAAATAGCTGAACCTCACCACACTTGGTAAAGTTTTGGTAGTGTTACGATTGTTTCGGGAATGAGCCAACGGAACATTCAGTCCTTGATTTTAGTGTGTAGTGCTGCACTTTACCTGAACCCTCCGTTCATTCCTCCCCAAAGCAGCTTTGAACGAATGGCAAACCAATACGTTGAGCTTCATTTCTCTGGCCTTTTATTCTCTGCGAGTTCAGCCACCCGTCGCCTGTATTTGTTGGAGCCCCGTGAAAGAAGGAGAGGCGGAAGAAGAAGAGAGAGGTGGGGTGAGAGGCTCGGAGAGCAGAAGCAAACAGGAGCGCTGATATTGATACTAATCTACGGTTAAGGTCAAAGACCTTTGCTCAAACGGTCATCCTGAACTCCACTCCGCCTCTGTCTGTCTGCTTCCCCTCCGAGCCATCAGGGGTCACGACCCTGATCACAGTCTCTGACCCTAGCCAATGCGAGGCCACCAGCCCATGGGCTGCTCCCGAGGTTTCTTTTCTCTGTTTTTTGTTAAACTCATTTTGTATTTTTAAAGAAACTGTGGCTGAATTTTTCACCACGTTTCTGTTAGTAAGTAGAGGAGATGATCTGAAACTGTAGAGTTATCTTTATACATATAGTCTTATCATATAAAATCTACACTGAAGTTATATGCCATCCGCCTGATGTAGTTAAATATAGAATTAAGGCTGATTCATTTGTGCAGTCAATCATAATTAATGTGGTTTATCTTTAATTTGACCCTCATAAAGATGTTTTTATTTAAATGTCCATTTGGTTGTAGCTTAATGAGTGGACAAAATCAGCTTCATCATTACATCATTAATATTTTCTTTTCACAGATTTTTTGTTCTGTTGTCAGAAGAAAACCTCGTATCTCCAAAATGGGAACTTTACAGGAGAAGGAAAAAAAACGGCTTTACTTTTAATGCGAGTCAATGGAACCAGAATTTTCTCCAAGCCATTTTGGGGCCAGTTATTTTAGTCCATTCAGCATGAAATTTAAATACAATGTAAAGAGTAACAGGAAGGTTCAAATGGCAAAAACTGGGAAACAACAAAAAAGGAGATACAAGGTTTTGTTCCGACAGCAGTGATATATACATACATATATATATATATATATATATATATACATTGACACTAGTGCTATTCTCAAGGTCTTAAGATAACGGCTACTGCGTCTAAGCAGAGCTCAGTGAGCTCATGGTTCACTTAATGGCTTCGTTAACTCTGAAATATGAAGTGAACATCGGAGTTTATCTGCTTTTGGCATAAAACTAAATTTAAATAAAAAAAAACAAGTCATTTAAATGAAATAAAAGTTTAGATAAATAAAATAGAGTTTAATTTTGTAAATTACCTCTATTTTCTTGAGTAAGTTTACTTATTCAATACAGCCCAACTGTGGTTTGATTGACATTACCTGGTGGAATGCACAATAAAAAATACATGATGTCAGAAAATGTGTTGATATGTATGTATATATATATATATATGTATAGCAAAAGTCCAAATACATGTAAGTTATCACATCTATTACAGCAAACACACTTTATGTTTGTAGGTTTGTTTGTTTAGTTTAGTTTTTTTGAATGAAACGCACACATTGGAGGAAAAAAAAACATTAAAATGTGCAAAAGCTGTGGCACATATTGTTTTATATTATATTAATGTAATATTATATTATATGTTTTTGTACTATCATAAAGCAGGCAAACAAAAACAAACTAAAATTTGTAGAGAGGTGCCAGATTATGTTTTGGAACTGGTTATTAAATTCAAAGACATAAAAAAAATAATTAATAAATAATAATAATAACCATAATAATAATAATAATAATGTATGCAGGAGTATTTTGGGAGTATGAGAAGTGACAATAAAAAGAAATGATGTAGATTCATATTCTCTGAAGGGGTCAGACGTGGCTCCATTCCACTGCCACACAACGTGGCTTCTAGGCAACATATTTCCACAGAATCTCATAACAAAAAAATTGACACTCGAATGTTCAAAAAGAGGATTGAAGAGAGAGCAGGACCAATCAAATGCTCAATAACTTCGCTTCATGGTTAACCCTGTCGTGGTCTTTAAACATGTATAATGTTACTGTAAAGGGAGGAGAATGATGTGATTTGTTGCTCTGAGGCAACATTGTGTAACAGAGGATTAATGATTTCTTGCATTAGAGTATGAATTAACTTTGCCAGGCCTATAATTAAATAAACACCGTTGAACAGTGAAGAGAACGGAAAGCTAAATAACTTTGACTGCATTGCTTCAATGCCTGCACAGTGATCTTCACTCACAGACAAACAGGCACGCACTAATACGAAACCAGGCACCTGTAGACACTGCGTTTACCCAGTGGCCCATTCAGGACGACACTTATCACATTAAAATCATATTAGCACAGACGGCTTAACCCGAAAGGCCAAAGGTCACGTGATCAAAGGTTGTATCCTGTGGGAAGCAGCGTGGCAGAAGGGAGGATGATCCGCACCTCTGTAACAGAATCCACCCATTACAATAAATCTGTACTCTGAGCAGAGGGAGAAAGAAGAGGCGGCGAGGAGGACGGCGGTCATGCGATAGCTGCATTGCCAGAGGGAGCTGCTACATTCGGGAACAGAGCGAGAGAATGACTAATGACATCACCCAGGTGTAGAAGAAGGGAATTATTTCTTTTCTTGAAAGGCCAAAATAGATCAAAACAGTAAACGACGCTGTAGGACTTATCAGGTAAACAGCCAAACTTTGGACAGAGTGCAAATAATCAATATACGCCGATCAGGCAGAACGTTCTGACCACCTCCTTGTTTCTACGCTCACTGTCCATTTTATCAGCTCCACTTACATCTACTTTACATCTACGAGGTGGACCGACAAGTAGGGGTGTCTAATAGAGTGGACAGTGAGTGGACACAGTGTTTAAAAACTCCAGCTGCACCGCTGTGCCTGATCCACTCGCACCAGCGCAACACACACTAACACCACCACCACCACGCCAGTGTTACTGCAGCGCTGAGAATGACCCACCACCCAAATAGCACCTGCTCTGTGAGGGTCCTGACCACTGAAGAACAGGGTAATAAAGTATCAGAGAAACAGATGGACTACAGTCTGAAGTCCTCCATTTCACAGGACCATCTGTTTTGAAGGTCCCCACATTGTTTTGCTCAAAACTGGAAAATATTTCAATGAAAATGCGTCTGATTTAATAAACTAGAAGTGACGTCTTTTTTAAAAAGTTTTTTGATTGCCTTTAAATGCTAATTGTTTATTGTGCCAGTAGAGCGCGACGTTTTGAGATGAAGAAATATGTAAGTTTTGACATCTGTTTTGTTTCAAAACCCTCGGTTTTGTCTTGTTTTTACAGCAGGGGGCGCTCACGCATCCCCTTTCGGTCCTCGTTGCTCTCTAGCAGCTCAACGCAGCCAGATTTCACACACAGAGAGCCAGCAGTGTCCAGTCTATCTGATAACAGAGTCACAGGGAAAATATATTGTATTTGACAATATCAATGAAGTGGAGTTCCAGTCTTCAGGTGGGATGCCCATAAGGGGGTCTTAAGAAGGGAGTAGCTTGCCCTTTCTTTTCCTTCCTTACTTCCCAGGCTACCTCTTTAATCCAATTGGTCAGATCATAATTCAAGACTGTAATGACCAAATATGGTAGTTTCATTTGTGCTATAGCATGTTTATGACACGTAGTGTGGCTGGTTAGTGTAGTGGGTAACACCTCTGCCTTCTACACTGTAGACTGGGGTTCAATCCCCCACCTGGGTAACCATCTACACTATACCAATAAGAGTCCTTGGGCAAGACTCCCAACACCGCCTTGGCCTTCCTGTGTAAAATGATCAAATTGTAAGTCGCTCTGGACAAGAGCGTCAGCCAAATGCCATAAATGTAAATGTTTTCATGCTTACTTCCCTTTTTAGACCACTTTGTTGGGGCGTGCATGAAATAAGTGGCGGAGGTTGCTTGACCACTTACACCTCCCACATCAAATGTTTCACACAGAATCAGCCTTTATGGTTTAAATCTTTTGGGGCTGTTACAAACGAAACACAACTAAATTTCACTCACACTTGCGATCAGAGGGGCTGACTGAGTCACATCAATCGCAGGAAGGTTCTAAGCATGACTCCACCCCATACCATTCATCTGCTTACTTACCAAAGCGATGAACAAGTCAAAGATGAGCAACTTTTCAAATGATCTCATGCTTTCCCGACGTTTAAACCGAAGACTTTCGTCTCAGACGAGGGAGGACGCGAGGCGGGCAGGTGACAGGCCGGGTGAGTCTATTGCGACAGATCCATAAAACACAGACATGGTTCTTATTTTATGGCCTCGCATCAACAACTGCACTTAACCAGGTATAATTTTCCAATTAAGGTAATCAACCTGCCTTTTGCTTTGAACGCACGCTTTCAGAGTCAAGCACTAATGCTGCGAATCGGCACTTTCCCCGTTCAGCGAAATTAGATGTATTGAAATGTAAGGCGCTTTTCTCTTCCTGGCGTGCATCTCAAATGAACGTAATGCGTGTTGTGATGCTTTTAAAGACGCTCTTAGTGGTCTCCTCTCACTAAATACACTCCAGTGAGACAAAACAAGCCACGGTGATTGGTAGGTGAAAAGAACGACTCTAGCATGAAAGTGATGTGGAGTCCAGACGGCGTGAAGGAAGCATGCTTAAAGGCCAAGCGTGATGAAGCCGGCTGTTGAAGTGAACCGGCCTTTCCATGCTCCATCTACAAATGTGTTCTTTGGTAGCGAGTGCTGCCCGGTCGGGCAGGCTCTATAGAATCCCGTTTACCTGAATGACTTTGGGTTAGAGTTGATGTAATTCATACAATCAAATAATACGCTGATCAGGCATAACATGATGAGCACCTCCTTGTTTCTACACTCACTGTCCACTTTATCAGCTCCACTTACTGTATAGCTGCACTCTGTAGTTCTACAGTTACAGACTGTAGTCCATCTGTTTCTCTGATACTCTGTTACCCTGTTCTTCAGTGGTCAGGACCCCCATGGACCCCCACAGGTACTATTTGGGTGGTGGGTCATTCTCAGCACTGCAGTGACACTGATGTGGTGGTGGTGTGTTAGTGTGTGTTGTGCTGGTACGAGTGGATCAGACACAGCCGTGCTGCTGGTCCTGTGGGCAGCGTCCTGTGACCACTGATGAAGGACTAGAGGATGACCTACACAAACTGTGCAGCAGCAGATGAGCTGTCGTCTCTGACTTTACATCTACAAGGTGGACCGACAAGGTAGGAGTGTCTAATAGAGTGGACAGTGAGTGGACACAGTGTTTAAAACTCCAGCAGCACTGCTGTGTCTGATCCACTCGTACCAGCACAACACACACCTACACACCGTCAGTGTTACTGCAGTGCTGAGAATGACCCACCACCCAAACATGTCCTGCTCTGTGAGGATCCATGGGGGTCCTGACCACTGAAGAACAGGGTAACAGAGTATCAGAGAAACAGATGGACTACAGTCTGTAACTGTAGAACTACAGAGTGCAGCTATACGGTAAGTGGAGCTGATAAAGTGGACAGTGAGCGTAGAAACGAGGAGGTGCTCATCATGTTATGCCTGATCGGCGTATTATTTGATTGTATGAATTACTGCCAGCAGGATAGCCACTAGGGGGCCTCCAGAAAGAAGTCCCTGCCCCCCGTCAAAATACATCAGAAGTCCTAGTCTTTAAACTGGAAAATCTCAGTTATGATAAGCTGCATTAAGATATTTAGCTTCATAATAGTTGTGCCAGCTATGCTAGATGGCCAAAAGTATGTGGACACCTGACCTTCATACCTATGAGAGCTTTCTGGACATCCCATGTTACATCACTCATTGCTGTTTTTATGTGCTATATATTTGTAGCTGAGCTGTTGTTGCTCCTAGAGTCTTCCATTTAACAATGATAGCACTTACAGTTGACTGGGGCAGATCTAACAGGGCAGAAAGTTCTCAAACTGACTTTGGCAAAGTGGCAAATCTCACTTCAGAAGGTCTTATGGCTTTGGGACGTGGGTAAGCATGCTTACAGCTTATTTAATGACAGTTACATATTTAATTTAATTCAGAATGAGTTATTTTTAGACTTACTATTTGATTATTCGGTAATTCCTTAACAGATTTGAGTCTTTATTCTCTAAACTTCCATCAGTGAGGCTTCAATGAGCCAAAACCAGTATAGCATAGCTGATCACTGTCAAAAGCAGCATATCGCTGCTGTCGTAACAAAACCTCGTATCTCCATTTTTGTCATTTTCCAGTTTTTTGCATAATTTGAAAGTAGCTTTTGTTCTTTATATTGTGTCAAACTTTCATGATGAATGGGCCAAAAGAAACAGCCCAAAATTGATTAGAAATATGTCTGGTTCCATTGACTTACATTAAAAGTCAAGCATGTTTTTTCCTTCTCCTGTAAAGTTACCGTTTTGGAGATACAAGGTTTTGATCCAAAAACAGTAATATGTTGTGTTTTGGATGCTGGTATCCTGGTCAGCTAGTATGGCCATGCTGGCTGGTCAGCTATACCAGCACCAGAACAGCTCTAGACCATTACAGAAGGCATCAAACTGCAAAGCCCAAACATTTCAAGCAAGTATGCTACGCTATTGTTCTCCACTGCCCATTGGTAACACATTTGATCCGAATAAAAGTCTCTGTAATCATAATAAACCATCCAGGAGGAGTTAACCATTTAAAAAACACATTTTTGAGAACAAGGGGTCTTTAAGTGTTAAGCAGGCCTCTGGTCTCTGTTGAAATACTAATTACGGCGTAATGTAACGACACTTCTTTTGAAGAGCTGTTTTTGCTCTCACCAAATCTCCTTAAAAGCTTCCCCAGGGCTTTGCATAGCCAGAGAGAGGCTGCAGGGAGGGGCTCAGGTTACTCCCCCATGCCCAGCGTGATGCATCGTCTATGGGACGTCCCGGCACCAGGCTCCAGGCCAGAACACACACACACACTCTGAGGTCGCTGTTAGCCCTGAGAAGACATGAAACATGAAACAGGAGAACCAACTAATGGTTACAAATGTGTTCTGTGTAAGAGAAAGAGGACAGTTCCCCACCCTCACACACACACACACACACACACACACACACACACACACACACACACACACACACACACACATGCGGGAAAGACTGAAGCATTTCACTCACGTGGGCATAAATTGTAAACCCACTCTTTGTCAGATCTCTGAGAACACATGCCATTGTTTGTAAACAGCATCCTCTCTTGGGCATTCTTTATTCTTTTTCCCATGCTAAAAATAGAGGAGCAAACCTCATTTCATTAAACGGGTAGTTCTGGTTCTAGAACCTGATTGGCTGAGCCATATTTCAAGTAAACTGTTTGATATTAAATGGTTGAATTAACCATAATCATAGACTATTTTGTTGCTTGGCAACTATATCCTACCGCAAACGACCTACATTGCTTGGTGAAGAACTGTTGGTTTGATGGAAGGAGAAGTCGAGTCTTGCAACAATCTCACACACAGGTATGGAGCACCAGCCCAGCTTCTGGGGAACCCTCAGGACCTTCTAGGCCTTCAGAGAAGGCGTAATGATTTCTGCGAACTGAAAATGCATGCCTATCATTTTTACAGGGAGATTCACTTGAAAGAGGCCCCGGATTTTCTGTTGCAACTCCCGTTATGATGAAGCAACCTGAACCAAAAAATACGCTACATTGCCTTGACTAATCGATTACATGATCAAACAGCGTCTTTCGTGAGAAGGGATCAATGTTCCCGTCATTTCCAATTTTTCTCTCTCTTCAATGGGAAAGTCACAAACACCGTATTTCTTCCTAAATCTCCTCTGACATTGCTTAAACGAACTGGTGAACCAATAGATTCACACATGAGGCGCGAGGCTCAATACTGTACACCACCATCATGGTGAGAAGCCGAGTGACTGAGTTAAGGGATACGGGGGTGTGCACCTGGAAGAGCTTAAACGTCGCGACGGCTGCCTCGTGCCCTCCTCATCACCCCCAACGCAGGGGCATCCTGGCTTGGTCGAAGCTCCATATACTGTGGAGCACATTGCATGTTGTTTGGTTCAAATTGCTTCTACCTAGAGAGACTTATTGCAGAATATGTGGAGCCTCTTTCAAGTGAATCTTCCTGTAGTTCATTTTTTTCAAGCAAAGCTACAAGTATTGTAGTAATACTCTTGTTACATTGTTAAGATTTGGTTGGAAAAGGGGTTAAAATGTTGAAATGCCCACCACAAATTGTCCGAACAGGATTTTTTATGTGTAGCATGTAGGTAGATACAGCCAGGTGAGCTCTCTCATTGATTAGGCCAACCCTTAACGTGATGAGTGACAGTGGAATCAATCACATTTTGATTTCCAACGGGAGAACAAACACCACTCTGCGTAGATACACAACTGACTGTGAGTTTGAATGGTAACCTGACCATTGGGTCATAGCCAATTAGATTTGAAAAGCTGCAGCAGCAGTTTACTGAAAGAATCACTGTAAAAACAGGCAATGTCTTTTTCTAGCTTCAAATGCCTGTCTTTATCCAGAACAGCCAAAAACCTTGATATGAATTACTGTTAACCAGTGGTGGACAGTAACTGAGAAACTGAGTAAATGTAATTAGTCTCTGTACTTTAGTATTTTTGGTGTATCTGTACTGAAGTTTCTCCATTCTGGACTTTCTCCTTTCACTCCACTACATTTCAGAGTCTAATATCCGACTTTTTCCTCCTACATTTTGAGAAATCTGTCGTTCCTTTTGGTTTCTGTGTGTATAAAAACGTCACATGTCAAAACGAAAGAAGCGCAAAGCCAGAGCACCAATCAGGGCCCAGCGGTCACTTTGTTTAGAGCTGGTTTTGACCTGTTGGTCATACCGACCCAGTGCAGCACGCGGTTCAACGTCAGCGCAGCAGCGTAAAACTTTGGGAGAGTCTGTTCAACATAAATGATGAACTAACCTAACTTTGTGTAAATAGAGCTCAATATAGAAATATGTCCACATATGCAGTCGAGACTGACGCGGCTTTTTTCTGAATTTCTACAAACACCATTTCATTTTATAGTAAATGAGTTTGGGCTGGTTTATGTTTATGAACAGACGCCTACAGATCAACATAGTAAAGGAGCTCATCTGTGATCCTGAGTTTAAAGCCAGTTTTTATTCAACTTAAACTTGGAACTAAGTTGTAAATAAATCTGAAACTGAAACTTTGCTTGTGTGTAAAAAGTGATTTCAGAGCCACTCGGTTCTCCCTGATGGAAACTGTTTACCTTCAGTGTTTTGTGCTTCTGATCATTTTAATAGACGTCAGCGTCACTAATTAATGACGTTCTATTAAAAGACTGGTTTACCAAGAGAGACGCTGGAGGACTTTCACCTGAACTGAGTTCATGAAGCCAGTCTGGTTATAAAAATGATAACAGGACATCAGAGCCAGAATTCCTCTTTTAGTACTTTTACTTTATACTTAAGTACATTTGAAGGGAAATACTTTAGTACTTTTACTCCAGTGGAGGTCTAAAGGGAGGAACTTCTACTTTTACTGGAGGAATATTTTACCTTGGGGGTCTCGACTTTAACTCAAGTACATGGTTTGTGTACTTTGTCCAGCGCTGCTGTTAACTCTCATAAAGGCGTTAGCAGAGAACAGCATTATTTTACAAGTGTTTTATTCTTACTTATTTATTCTTTTACATTTAAGGCCAAAACTGAAGGTCTAGCTCTAAAACACACTGTTTGACACAGGGTGTTTGTTCGGTAAGGCTGGATTTGTGTGCTCTGGCCTTTAAAGGAGTGAATGGGAGGCCAAAGCCTGCAGTTCCTTTTCCTTGTATGAAGTCTGCCATCACCATCATTACAGATGGCAAACACGTTCCCTCAAATGTGGAGTAATGATGAGAATGCTAGTCCCTTGACATTGTCCACGCAGCTGTCAGTGGCATACAGCCACGTAGATGTTGCCATAACTTTAACACTGATGTTCCTGCATCTGTGCAGGTCAACGGTGCCACCAGTTTGTTCTGAGCACACGCCTATATTTCGGATCGAGGTTTGATTGTGTTGAGGATGAACAGTTGGGCCTGGACTTCAACTATGAACATTGTGCCGGATTTAATCCACCACCACAGCTGATGTTGGGGGAAAAAGCTGGGAAAATTCAGAATTTTCTTTCGAAATACAAGGAATATGTGTTTTGCTGTTTGTACGCCTGCTATCATAATGTAAATACAGAATAGCAGCAGTTCAGAATAAACAGCGGTTGCTGTTACTTAGTTTTGGAACAAAGAAAATAGAACTGTTTAGCAATATATTAGCTGGTCATGCTTGGAGAAAGAACGGTGGATCCTAAAAACCCCATCAGGTGAAGTATGAAGGTGGGAGCATCGTAATTTTGGGCTTCTTCTTTACCAAAGGTAATGGGGCTTGATGCAAAATGTGAAAAAAGCAATGTACCAGGAGACATAAGAGGAGAGTTGGACATGCAGATGGACATGTCAATAAGACAATGACCCCAAACATAGACCCCAAAAGGAAGGTGCTTGTTTGGCTCAGCCAATCTCCTGATCTGAAAAGCACTGGAAATTCTGGAGTGTTCTGGAATTCAGAGCCATTCAGAGGCACCCTTGTGACTTTGGGGAACAGAGGAAAGTTTGGGCCAAAATTGAACCACAGTGCCGCAAATAAATGATTATATCCTACTGCAGGCGTCTCAAAGCTATAATTGCCAGCAACGGCTTTCTAACAAAGTCCTGACGTTATTTAATTGTGACGTCTGAATATCACTTTTAAACATTCGAACCATCTTCAACCCTAAACTGGCAGTGAACACTAGACTGGAAGTATATTAAAAGTGCCTGAACATTGTTTTCCCTCACCACAGACTCCTGAGTGACCTCTGGATCCCCGTGTCAGTAAATCTCTTTTCGTTTTAAGACAACATTTCCCTCCCAGCTAACTACACTCTAATTAGCTGACAGGTGAGAGATCCCTTGTGCTATTGTGCGTGTTTGTGTGTTAGGGGGTGTATACAGGGAAAGCGGTGAGGTTTCGCCTCGGGCCACTAATCCACTTCCCAGGGACTCCACCCTGCTGCTGAAGAAAAGCCTATTGCAAGCGTACAAAGAGCTAATTAAGACCCACTAGTGGTTGATCACTGATACCCAGGCGGCAAAGGGAGGCGTGTTAAATTTACAGCCGCCGTCAGGAATCTGCGCAGCTGCCAGGCTCCTTTTTAGCACTGCGCCTTTGAACAATATAAGTGCATTTACTAATGTGCAATGTGTTCAGTGATTGAGAAAAACATTAGCAGTGCCTTCCTGAAATTTGCAGCAGACTCCCTTTTCCGCCCAAGGTGTCAAAAGCATTCCACAGGGATGGTGGCCGATGGTGACTCCAGTGCCTTTTACAGCTGTGTTGATTGGCTGGTGGTGGATACTTCAAATAGCTAATCCTGCATCCCAATGCAGATGTTCTCAGTCCTGGTTCTGGAGCTCAACTGGCCTCCACGTTTTACAGCTTTACCTGCTCCCAACACACCTGATGCAGTTTGCATCTCAGTGAAATAGGCAGTGAAGACACAGTTCGCCATTTGGGTGCAGTTAGCAGCGCTGTCACCTCACAGCAAGAAGGGCCTGGGTTCAATGCCCCGGCCAGGTGACCAGGGTCCTCTCTCTGTGGATGTTCTCCCTGTGTCTGCATGGGTTTCCTTTGTTAGATCCCGTTTCTTCCCACAGTCTAAAGACAAGCGGTCAGGCCAATTGGACATGGTAAATTGCCCCTAAATGTGAATGTGTATGTGTGAGTGTGTGTGTGGACGTCTATGTCTGTCTGTCCACCCTGAGATGGACTGGTGGCCTGTAAATTAACATTTCAGTGATTAAGCTTTTCTGCTGTGGTGAGAGTGAGAAAACCACAGTATTCGTAGCCACAGTAAAGCAACCTTGCCAACCAGAGTTTCCTTATTTGCAGCACAGTCCTGTTAAATATTTAGCTGGGTAGCTCACTAACCATATACACTCACCAGCCACTAGTAAAAGGCTGGACCCCCTTTTGCCTTCAGAACTGCCTTAATTCTTCATGGCACACTTTCAACAAGGTGTTGGAAACGTTCCTCAGAGATTCTGGTTGGTTATTTGAGTTCCTGTTGCCTTTCTATCATCTGGAACCAGTCTGCCCGTTCTCCTCTGACCTCTCACATCAACAAGGCATTTTCGTCCACACAGCTGACCGCTCACTGGACATTTCCTCTTTTTCGGACCGTTCTCTGTGAACCCTAGAGATGGTTGTGTGTGAAAATCCCAGCAGATCAGCAGTTTCTGAAATACTCAGACCAGCCCGTCTGGCACCAACAACCACGCCACGTTCAAAGCCCTTTAAATCCCCTTTCTTCCCCGTTCTGATGCTCGGTCTGCACTTCAGCAAGTTGTCCTGACCACCTCTACATGCCTACATGCACTGAGTTGCGGCCGTGTGATTGGCTGATTAGCTAATTGTGTTAACAAGCAATTAAACAGTGGCCGGTGAGTGTGTACTATAGTCACAACATCTAATCTGCTTCAGACTGCCGTACTACCTTTAATGTACTAATTCAAAGTCAAGTTGGGGTGATTTATATAAAATATCATGCCTAAACACTTGGAAATGAGCTCTTTCTCCACTTTCAGTACTACAATGCAAAGGGAAGCTTGCTGAGAGATCAGCATCGCCAAAGCAATTGTGCTTGTGGTAAAGTTTGCACACTCTCAAAGTCTCCAAAGGTTTTCAGTGGGGCTGAGGTCAGATCTCAGTGTGGGCCACTGGAGTTTCTCTGCACCAAACCTCATCAAACAATCATGCTGGAAAAGGAAAGGCTCTTCCCCAAACTGTTGCCACAAAATTGGAAGCATATGATTGTCTAAAATGTCTTTGTGTGCTGTAGCATTAACATCACCCTTCCTTGGAACTAAGGGGCCCAAACACTGAAAAACAGCCCCAGCTCATTATTCCTCCTCCACCAAACTTTAATGATGGCACTCTGCATTCCTGTAGGAGTACTCCTGGCATCCGCCAAACCCAGATTCATCCATCAGACTGTCAGATGAAGTGTAGTTCATCATTACAGAGGATGTTTCCACTGCTCCAGAGTCCAGTGCTTTACACCACTACAGCCGACGCTTGGCCTTGCACATAGTGGTCTCTGGCTTGTGTGCAGCTCAGCCATGGGAACACACTTCATGAAGCTCCCAATGCAGAGTGATTGTGCTGATGTCTTCTAGAGTCTAGGACTCTGTTTTCAGAAGAAAACCTTGTATCTCAATTTTTGGTGTTTTTCAGTCTTTGTCATAATTTGAAAAGACCTGTTGGCCTTTATGATGATAGTAAATTTCATGATGATTAGTATAAAGGAAACGGCCCAAAATGACTCGGAAAGACGTCTGGTTCCATTGACTTACATTAAAAGTAAAGTAGGTTTTTTCCTTCTTCTGTAAAGTTACCATTTTGGAGATAAAAGGTTTCTTCCGAAAGCAGCAATATGTACACACACACACACACACACACACACACACACACACACACATTTTCTAAGCTGCTCCTCCCTCAGGGATATGTATATATATATATATATATATATATATATATATATATATATATATATATAGAGAGAGAGAGAGAGAGAGAGAGAGAGAGAGAGAGAGAGAGAGAGAGAGAGAGAAAGAGAGAAAGCAAGAGACATATTGAGATAGAGTGGGACAGAGAGAGAGAGAGAGAGGGGGGGGGAGGTGGGTGAGAGAGAGGGAGAGAGAGAGAGAGAAGGGGAGAGAGAGAGAGAGAAATTCAGAATGGGAGAGAGAGAGAGAGGGGGGGAGGTGGGTGAGAGAGAGGGAGAGAGAGAGAGAGAGAGAGAGAGAGAGAGAGAGAGAGAGAGAGAGAGAGAGGGAGAGAGAGAGAGAGAGAGAGAGAGAGAGAGAGAGGGGGGGACAGAGAGAGAGAGAGAGAGGGGGGGGGGAGGTGGGTGAGAGAGAGGGAGAGAGAGAGAGAGAAGGGGAGAGAGAGAGAGAGAAATTCAGAATGGGAGAGAGAGAGAGAGGGGGGGAGGTGGGTGAGAGAGAGGGAGAGAGAGAGAGAGAGAGAGGAGAGAGAGAGAGAGGGGGACAGAGAGAGAGAGAGAGAGGGGGGGGGAGGTGGGTGAGAGAGAGGGAGAGAGAGAGAGAGAAGGGGAGAGAGAGAGAGAGAAATTCAGAATGGGAGAGAGAGAGAGAGGGGGGGGAGGTGGGTGAGAGAGAGGGAGAGAGAGAGAGAGAGAGAGAGAGAGAGAGAGAGAGAGAGAGAGAGAGAGAGGGAGAGAGAGAGAGAGAGAGAGAGAGAGAGAGAGAGAGAGGGGGACAGAGAGAGAGAGAGAGAGGGGGGGGGGAGGTGGGTGAGAGAGAGGGAGAGAGAGAGAGAGAAGGGGAGAGAGAGAGAGAGAAATTCAGAATGGGAGAGAGAGAGAGAGGGGGGGAGGTGGGTGAGAGAGAGGGAGAGAGAGAGAGAGAGAGAGAGAGATAGAGCGAGAGAGAGAGAGAGGGAGAGAGAGAGAGAGAGGGAGAGAGAGAGAGGGAGAGAGAGAGAGAGAGAGAGAGAGAGAGAGGGAGAGAGAGAGAGAGAGAGAGAGAGAGAGAGAGAGAGCGAGAGAGTTGAAGCGTATCAGAACGCTTGGCTCTACAGGCCCTGTTCTTGGGGAGGGTGAGTGGGTTGCCCTGTGTGTGTGTGTGTGTGTGCTGGTTAAAGGGGGTGAGTGGGTTCCACTGAGTGGTCATGTTCATTTAGTCAAACCACAAAAGGGTCTTATGTTAACACCAGCCCACCACAATGACCTTCAGCTCCAGTCTTTTAAAGTACACACACACACACACACACACACACACACACACACACACACACACACACACAGAAAGCAGGTCATTGCATGAAGGCATTAAAATCACATGATTTCCAAACAGTTTCGAACTTTCACTACACCTCTACGATTGTAGCCTCTCGCTGTCACACCACTACGTTACACATTGCTTTGAGGAGAACTGAAGCTGTCCACTTTACTGTCCACTTTACTACTGCCTTAGCTTGTTCATCCTCCTAATGACCAGTTCTAATGTTTCTGACATGACTGGTCAGTGATGTCCTACTTAAAAGTCCTCCATCAAAAAAAAAAAAAAAAAAAAAATATATATATATATATATATATATATATATATATATATATATATATATTATATACACACGATTTAAAAGATAAACATGTCTAAGCACATTGAAATGTGTCAAAATTATTGTCCATAACAACTGATGGACACTGGGCTCCAAATCACTGCAGAGCTCCTGTAATTAACTTCGGCTACAGTCGTAACACAAAGGAAGCTCAGCTCCTCCCAGGTGGCTCCTCCCACTCCCTCTGTTGCACTAGCCTTGTAGATCAGTTAAAGCAGATGGGTAAAGTAAATGTGGCAGCTCCGTCTTCAGCCCTGCTCTTCCGCAAACTTAATTTTCCAATTTACGCAAAGACAAGATGGCAGGAAACCAAGCAATTTGCAGCAAGGGTTGCTGCACTCCTTGGCCACTGGGCATTGTGGGTAATTATCCCTAAAAGGGAGGGAGGGAGGGAGGGAGGGAGGGGGGTGATTGGGGATGCCATGTTGGATTAAGATGAACCCACATCAGAGTTGTGTGACTCAGCCTCATTACAACTAATTATGAGCCAATTAGAAACATCATTTAACTAAACGAGCAAATAATGTCCAGGATATTGAGGGAGGCTGACTGCACTTCTGCGGCCGCTGCAAGAAC
The DNA here is from genome assembly GCF_015220715.1 of Pygocentrus nattereri. Taxonomy (NCBI): domain Eukaryota; kingdom Metazoa; phylum Chordata; class Actinopteri; order Characiformes; family Serrasalmidae; genus Pygocentrus; species Pygocentrus nattereri. The sequence continues at coordinate 2,453,950 of NC_051220.1, read as the reverse complement.
CATTACAAAAATTGTAGCTTTTAAATAGAATAATGACCCGCCTCATCTTCCCCACTTCCCCTCCGAAGCAGGGGGTCTAAAAGTAGGAGACAAGTAAAGATGGAGCAGAGATAGAGGGAGGGAGTGGAGTGGATAGAGAGAGAGAGAGGGAGAGAGAGAGAGAGAGAGAGAGAGAGAGAGAGAGAGCTAGAGGGAGAGAGAGAGAGAGAGAGAGAGAGAGGGAGAGAGCTAGAGGGAGAGAGAGAGAGAGGGAGGGAGAGAGAGAGAGGGGGGGGAGAGAGAGAGAGAGGGAGGGAGAGAGAGAGACAGAGAGAGAGAGAGAGGGAGGGAGAGAGAGACACAGAGAGAGAGGGAGGGAGAGAGAGAGAGAGAGAGAGAGAGAGAGAGAGGGAGAGAGAGAGATAGAGAGAGAGAGGGAGGGAGAGAGAGACAGAGAGAGAGAGAGAGGGAGAGAGAGACAGAGAGAGAGAGAGGGAGGGAGAGAGAGACAGAGAGAGAGAGAGGGAGAGAGAGAGAGAGAGAGAGAAAGAGACAGAGAGGGAGGGAAAAAATTTTCACCCAAAAAATATCTGGACAGCTGTGGACAAACTTTCCAGTTTTATTTTGATAATTTGATGGACGGGGTAGAGGGGATGCTGATTAAGGCTCAGTCCACAGAAATGTCCATTTTTGTGTCCCTAGCATTTACAGATATATTACACTTAAAAAAAACATGTTAGGGTTATTTATTTTATTTTTTTTACATTTTCAAATAAAACATTGATATTTTAACAGTTACACCATCTTGAGTCAACAATTTAGCAATATTGGTTTTTAAATCAATTATTTAAAATTCCGAGCACCACAGAAGAGCTCGTCCCCACAGTCGTGTGTGAAGGCTGAGGCCATATTTTGAAGTAAAAAACACTTTTTTCTGCAATTTTAACTGCAATAATCCATACATGACTATGAAATTAAATTAAATATTAAATATTATGAAATATATAATGAAAGTTGCCCAGGAGTCGTGTCACTGGTGTTACTACATAACAGAAAAACTCAAAAAACAAAAAAATTTTGAAATAAAAGTCACACCGATGACGTCACTCGACGTTTCTGAGGATCTATGGAGAAAAGCTCGTGGTGAGTCCACTGTGTCTCTCAGTTCTCAGAGATCTTCTAATTCAGCTCATGATCTCATATGAAGCTTCTAGCTGACGTCACTGGTGTGACCGACTTTATTCTGAGGTCACTGTGAAAAAATAGAAACACAAATGGATTAAATTCCATATTTTAGTGGACGTTCCCTGATGGACGGCGTGTGGTTTGATGTTCTGTAAAATGCATTGATCATTAAAAACGTCTCTGGTGTTTCCTTTATTATGTGGAACACCGATGACGGTCAGTAGCACCAGTGACTCCTATGGAGAGACAGGAAAGTGGACCTTTCTTTAGGACATGACCCTGAATTGTGCAATGTCAGATGAGCTCCAGTCAGTAACCCTACAAAGTGCATCAATACAGTGGGTGTTTCTGATAAAATGGCCAAAGCCGGGTCTTTAATAATGCATAAAATAATTGTTTATTGCAAAAATATGGATATATGGTTGATTTGTTTCACCTGATAGTGGTGCCCCACTACAGTTTCTGGGGGGTATGACTGAAGGCCGGCTGGCTCACAGCATCCACTACTGGCCTAGCATGGACTTTCCTGGAATTTTCTTTTAACTTGCCTGTAAATAATGGCAATAACTAAATGCTGAGTCAGTGATATATTGGCTTTTTGATCGGACTGCGAGTAACTTTCAAGTAGCTCTGGGAACAACTTGATGGCTTCATATCGATATCTTTTTGAAGGAGAGACAGAAAGACAGAACGAGAAAGGAAAGGGAACGAGAGAGAGAGAGAGAGAGAGAGAGAGAGAAGGGAGGGGTGTAAACATGATTTTCCCCTTGGCTCTTCCATTTAGGACTGATATAAAGCAGAATCAGGATAAATCACTTATGGCTCGAGCCCTCCATTTGAGCCATTAGTCTGGAGCTATGGCAGCTCATGTGGGTCAGAAGTGACGTGGAAGCCCAGCAGAAACCTGGTTATGCTTCCTCGAGATTCATTTAGAGGCAAAAGCAGGTCCGTGGAGATGCCGCCTGTAATGCCTTCCAATCGCTGCAAACGTCTGTCCAGTCCTTTTCCTCTCATTCATTAGCCAGGAAGCTAGAGCTGTCAGTAGTGGTAGGGGCACTGAAGGTAGACCTCCAGGAACAGGGTCGACGACCACTGCTGTAGAGATACTTACCAACTCAGAATTCTTTACAGTGGTGGTGACAAGAACCAGAGGTCGCAATGTCTACAACGCAGTATACAATTTTTATTTACCATCCAAAACAACCAGTGAACCTACGCATGCCTTCTGAACTGTAGATGTAATGTCGATGACGTTATAATTGTGATAAATCTGAAAAAAAGGTGGCTTGAATGCTATTTTTCCTCCTAATGCACTGCATGTACCTCTACACTACACTCCTGCGCAAAGAATATGGGCCAAGACCAAAATATTAATGGATTTATCGATGGTCCAAGTCTAGATTTGAACCCTGTAGAGTGTTTGGTCTCACGCTAAAAACAAACTCGCTTGGCAGTTGTTTTCAACTGTTTGAAGCCATCAATGCTGAAGAGCATATGTAAAGTATTTGTCTGAAAAATACATTTTAGGCCGAAACATAATCCGAGGAACTCAGATGGCAGAATTTAACTGCTGCGCCAATTAAGGTGGAACAGAAATCTGAAGAAGATAGGAAGCTAGGAAGCCAACGTCAGCTTACCACAGGGAAAAGGTAAACAGTACTTTACTTGGAGCCACTTCTTTGAGGCGTTATCTGTAAAAATGTTATCGGTACAGCAGTAGATTTTAGGATATTCCTCAGGAGACCTGCTGGGAGTCGTCCGGAGAGAAAGGATCGTCACTTACACCGAGATTCTGCACCGTAAAGTCTGAGCGACTCTCTTGGTTTGTTGTCAAAAGCTGAGGTTTGCATGAGTTTCAGTAGGAAGTCAGTGGTAATGAGCTCTTGGGTTTTGCAAAACACAACCTCATATTTGTAGGTTTATTGTTATTCGAGAAGCGGCTTAGAAAATGGATGGATGGATGGATGGATGGATGGATGGATGGATGGATGGATGGATGGATGGATGTTATTCGATATGCAACTTTTGACTGTCTTATGATATGCAAGCTCTATGTATCATTAATGCTTCGCACCTTCATAGTAACATTTTACAACCTAAGCCTGTATGCCAGCCTCCCACAGTTTGAAGGACGAATAGTCCCGGAAAGCAGGATGTTATGCGGATGATAACGTAGTTCGCATTTTTCACTTAAGCCATTAAACGGCCAGAGCCCACCAGCAGGCCCAAAGCTTTCTTACACACTTCTACAACCTAAGAATAGCTCAGCCAGTTTGCACTGAAGTCCCTGTAGATACTGAATAATAAGGATTAGTATGTAGTCAGGCTGGAATTTTAAGGGGTTAAGTGCGCATCGGTCCATCTAGGCCATCCAACTTAATCCTTTTGACATCAACTGAAGCAAATGTACGAAGAGTCGGGCCTGTTTTTGTGAAAACGGTTTCGGTGACTATTGACTTCCAGTGTAAAGAAACAAAACCTAGGCAGCAAACATTTATTAGCTAATTGGGCATTTTCTGCCCAAGGACCGCTGGGACAGGCTCCAGCACAACACCCCCCCCAACAACCACCACCACCACCCCCGGCGACCCTGAGGGAGAAGCGGCTTATAAAATTTATAAAAAATAAATTTTATAAAAAAGCGGATTTTTTTTGCCAAAGTATTCCTTTAAAAAATGATGCAGTTATAATAACCTTAATAATAAACTTTAGTATGCAATAAGCCTGGAATTGTAAGCGGTTAAATGTGAAGAGGTCTCTCTTCTGAGGAAATTGTTCTGACACATTTCGAAGCAAATATATGAAGATTCGGGCCTGTATTTGTGTACATGGTTTTGGTGACTATTGACTTCCAGTGTTTGTTAGCAGTGTTAGCCTAGCACAGCACTTCTCAACTAAACAAGCAAAACTTGGCTACCAAATATTTATTAGCTAGTTGATTGACATTTGGAGTAAGCAGAGAATCAGGTAAGTTTGATTTTTCGCCAAAGCATTCTTTTGAAATATGATGTACGAACCAAATGGAAAAGTTTGGTTTACTAATAGGTCTCCATTGTAGCAATGTGATGTCATGTGGTTGCACTGAATACAAATTTTTGGTTTTATTCTTGGGCGAAATCAGCCTATATTCAAATATGACAATCCTGAAAGGCTTAAGATCAGTAATAAATAAAGTATTCTGTTTGGTTTTGACATATTTCAACACTGCTGAACAGTCAGAGTTCCTTAAAGGTTAAACGAACCCTGCTGTACATTTGAGGGTATTTGCATTGTGTGTATCTTACAGTGTATTATAAATATTTGCTGAAAAATTACAGCTATTGCTTACAATGTTATTTATATCAATCCCAAGATTAACCACAAGGATACCACCTCTTACGGTAACGAGTAAAAAACATCCTCAAAGCCCACCCCCTCCTTTCCTTTCCTTGTCTGTCTCTCCATTTTATATATAGTGCCCATTACTGCGCTCATAAATTACACCGCAAACTGAATTACTCTTGCTTTCCTCCAGTGCCAGGCAGGTTGGATGAATCCTGAGGCACAACACATCATCTCAACAAATCTTCCTCCTGCTGTCTCCCAGCACTTTAAACCACTTCAAATCATTTTCATGGCCACACTATTAAAATTTGTAATTCACACCTGCCATTTAACCAATACATAACACAGGTAGACCGTCCCGTCCACAAACTCCAGCTCATCTATAAATCAGGTGGAAAAGATGTGCATTTCTTGCCTTTTAATTATGTACAAACATCTGCCTGTCAATCTGTGTACACTACAGCGAAAGACCAGGAGATTCCAAAACTGGAGTTCAAAAGATGATCAGGGGATGGAGAGAAAATTAGACTCCTGACAACCACCTGGAAGACTGGGTAGACCACCAAAGCCGAATCCGATCAATCAGATACACAGTCATTCTTTCCCCTGAAGAAGAAGAAGACGACTCAACAGACTGGGCCTGAAAGGATGTGAAGCTGTCCAGAAGCCAGAGGTAAAGTGTGGACAAACTAAATTAGCTTAGTTACGTGTTGCTCGTTCTGCGGTCAGCAACACTTCCATTAAAAGAACCCAGAGACAGGTCCACCCCGCCCACTTTCCTTGTAAAACAACCCAAAAGATAAATAAAGAGATAAATAAAGAGAAAGCAGGATGTTATGTGGATGATACTGTAGTTTCAATTTTAGCTCAATTTTAACGCCTTAAATGGCCAGAGCCCACCAGCAGGCCCAAAGCTTTATTGCACACTTCTATAACCTAAGAATAGCTCGGCCAGTCTGCATGGAAGTCCTTGTAGTTACTGAATAAGAAGCCCAAGTATGTAAAAAGACCTGGGGTTTTAAGAGGAACACAAAGGTGCCAACAGTTCTGAGGTTTAAGAACACGTGATGATACTGACGTAGACTTTTTCTTAGGACTTTTCCCAAAAGGTGGTTGGTTAGTGTAGTGGGTAACACCTCTGCCTTCTATGCTGTAGACTGGGGTTCGATCCCTGCCTGGGTAAGCACCCTACACTGTACCAATAAGAGTCCTTGGGCAAGACTCCTAACACCACCTTCGCCTCCCTGTGTAAAGCAATCAAGTTGTAAGTCACTCTGGATAAGAGCGTCTGCCGAATGCTGTAAACATAAAAAATAATAATAATAACTTAGGGAGATGCTGGTGAATGAGGCCTACCTGTAAATTTAACTATTTTCTGAGCTGCTACATTACATTTAGTTATTGAGGCTTCAGTCTTTTTATCTGTAAAATATGTTTTTGTTTTCCTGACACTGAAAAATGAACTTGTATTTAATGTGTTTTTCATTGGAAATCAAATAAACAAAGGGTTGTGTGTGTTTGTACTGTATCTATTCTAGATAATTGGGGCAGTCGTGGGCTGGTGGTTACGGAACTAACCCCCAACTGCTCCCCAGGTGCTGTGGGCGAGTGTGCTCACTGCCCCAAGTGTGTGTGTGTGTGTGTGTGTACTCACTAGTGTGTATGTGGTGTTTCATTGCATGGATGGGTTATAATGTGGAGGTGAAATTTCCCCGTTGTGGGACTGATAAATATCATTGGAGCTCTAATGATGGTCCCTTTTTGTTGATGGTTGAAGGGCTGATAAACTGTACAGCAGCTGATGTGCCTGAACTTATGTGCACCTCTGTGGTAGATAGTTCTTATAAAATGGCCAAAGAGTGCACAAGACAGGTATGTCTAATAAACTGGCAACTCAGTGTACATGACTTCCACGTCCTTTTCTAGTAGTAAGTCCATTTTAACCATTGCACGTTTAAGACTATATGAACCGTGTTGACTTTAAGCTTATTTGTTCTGAAATCAGCCACCCTGAGCTGAGTTACGAATCAGACCGAAACAGCTTGATAAATTATAGCCCAGCTTCTTCTCTGGCTCCTGGCCAGTTCACTTGGCCTACCCTTTGTTTCGGTAGGTCATAGAGGGAAAGTAACTTATCCTTTTTGCTAGGAAGGAGATACAGCTAGAATGAATGAATGAATAAATAAATAAATGCAAAGTAGCTTGTCCTTTGCCTATTAGTATTTATAGCTGATTTGGAACTGCAGTGCCACAGCTAAAGAAGATGCATTGCGTTTGACCAAAAATCCAATTAAAACCAAAACGAAAAGTTCAGACCACAGAAGAAAAGCCAATTGAATAACAACCAGTCCTGTAAAATCCAGGACAAGTTGGGAAAAAAACCCTGTTGCAATGAGTATAGTACAAACTTCCACACAATTTCAACAATTCCCATTTTTCGTGTCCTGTTTCGTGTCTGCTGAAAGCACTATATAAATGTTGAGGGTGAAAACAATATGATGTTTTCCCCTCTGGGTTGCATTCATTTAATGAATCAGCGCATGGTAGATGCATCCCAGCTTTAAAGGAAAAGCCATTTTCAACTTAATATCTATCGGCTGCACGCGGACCATATGGTCAATTACCATAATAAATTCAACATGTTTCCCTGTCATGAAAGAGCCAAAAACATATGATCTTAAAAGTCACTTAAAACAGACGTCAATGGGCAGATGCTTAAGTTTTCCTTTAGAGGCCCATGTGTGGAGCCCTGCTGGTGACATCTCATATAAATAAAAATAATGTGTGGCTGCGAATTAGTAAACCGTGGGAATCAGATACTTAAGTCATGGCCACAACTTCGTAAGGCCTAGGAACGAGATCCTAATGTAAGGCCACAACTTAGCAGGGTGTGGGAATGAGATAATGAAGCCTTAACCACAGCTTAATAAGGCATGATCTCGTGGCCACGACTTAATTATCTCGTTCGCATGCATTAGGATCTCGTTCCCATGTGTTGATACGGTTTATCCACGCATTATTTGTGTTTGTACCAGATGTCATCAGCAGGGCTGAATACCAGTGTATGGTCGCTCCCTCAAAAACAGTCTGGACTGAAACACTCCTTGTAACTTCAGTGTAAATGGGCGGAGCTAAATTGCAGTAGGCTGAACAGGTGGATATATGTCAGCATGTTGGTTTTCATGACATCACAAAAAGTAAAATGAATAGAAAACAAGCAGCTACGTTTCTATATACAGTATGGACCATACGGACTGGTGATTGAAAGCTTTGGAAAGTTTATGTGGAAAAAAGTCTGTTTTCCACTTAACTTTATCTAGGCTAAGCTGAGCACCACAGTGATGGATATCCTAAATTGGGTCTTGGGTTGCATCCACTGTGAAGCCCCAAGTTTTAAAGACAACACAGCCATGTCAGAAAGCATGTTCCACCCCGTTAACATGAACTTTCTCCCTGGCTGCCTCGCTGGATGGACACAAAAGTGACAGGCCGAGGCAACAGGACACCACTAGACCTCTTGAAACTGGACAGGAGGAACGTCTTATCAGATTGCACTGCAAGTCCTGTCATCCTTGTTTCCTTCAGCGTTCTTGTTTCCAGCCAGGCCTGAGTGTGCGTTCATGGGGTTGGGCGGGGTGGGGGTGGGGGGTGCTCGTGGGACGGGGGATCATGTAATTATCCCTAATTACAACAGCACTGCTCTACGTGACCCAGTGTCACTGTAACACAAACTGAACGTTTGTCTTCAGCCATTGACATGTCAAATGAATACAGGGCTTGGCTACACCAACAACACGTCTATAGGTAGATTGCCAGTGATTAGAAGGCTACACACTGAAAAATAAAGGTTCCTGAGTGGTTCTTGGCTGGATATAATGAACTGGGGGTGGGGGGGGTATATTATTCTATATGCTCTTTATATTATATGGAGGTTACTTAAGCTATAAATGCTTCTTCACACCTTTCTGAATGTATAAATGTAAAGCATTTACCAGGCGTTCTTATCCAGAGAAACTTACAAGTTGATCATTTTACACAAGTAGGCGAAGGCAGTGTTAGGAGTCTTGCCCAAGGACTCTTATTGTTATAGTGTAGGGTGTTTACCCAGGCAGGGATTGAATCCGTCTACAGCACAGAATGCAGAGGTGTTACCCACTACACAAGAGGTCACTAATAGGCCAGACCCAGATGCTATGTCATGTGGACCTATAACCGATAAACTAGGGATAACTTCGACGTTGTGGTCCTATTTTAATCAGCGTAACTTCTCAAGCCTTTATGGTAGCTTTTATGGCCCAGGAGACTCACAGACCAATCGTAAATATCACACATGATGCTACTCAGCCAATCAGATCTGTGCATTACGATGAGCTCTGAGACTGGAGTGAGTGACGCCACACAGGGGAGGGACGAGGAGAGAAACAGCAGTCAGAGAAGAAAGTGAGTCAGAGGGAAGTTATTCCACATGACGTGATCTAAAAAGAGGAAACTGACAGTAAATGTTGGTGAAATCTGACCGAACTGGACTTTATTTGATCTGATATTCAGTAAATGTTGAAATCTGACAGAACTGGACTTTATTTGATCTGATATTCAGCTGTCGACTGTATAAGATGCTGATATTCCTACTCGGCTACTTCAGTAAACAGTATATGGCACTGAATCACGATGCAAGCTCCAGACCTTTGCTTGAGGAAATTTTCTCTAACTGGACCTTATTGAATTTTAATTAAAGACCCCTGCTCTACTCTATTCCACCAACTTTCAATGTTTCAGCTTACTTGTTTGAAATGTTTGGACTGTGCAGTTAGTTGTTAGCAAAAAAATAGAAAAATGATGTTTAAAATGACTTTGGTATCACAATTTTATCATTTTTTGCTTAAAAAAGTTTAAAATAGAGCTGTGATAGTAGCTCGAATGCTACAGCTCCTCACCCAGGTTCATTCCAGCTGAGAGAAGTTTCACCAGCAGACAGTTGGAATGACAATAAAAGCCTCTTGACTTGAAGAGAACAAAGCCTTAAACTGAGCAGGTGAATCTGTGTTTTGGTGCATGAAGCTTAAGCTGCTTTTAATTCATATCATTGTTAGCACCAGAGACGAATGGTAGCTTAGCAAGAGCGCTAAAGCAACACCGAGTCTGGCTTACTGACGTTGCTCTGAGACATGTTTAGACACTAAAGACTCAAATCTGAGCATGTAAACCTGTTTTTGTGTGTTGAGCTGTTAGCTTAAGCAGTTTTTGCTTCAGTGTGCCTATTTAGTAGCTATCTAGTAGCTAGCGTTAGCTTAGTGAGAAGGCCAAACTAGCTTTCCGAGCAACCAGACAGGTTCATTCCAGCTCACTGAAGCTTCGCTGATGCAAGTTTAGAGAACGAAAACTCAAATCTCAGTGCATGAACTGTGGAGCTGTTAGCTTAGGCTACTTTTCATTTATATCCTCATTAGCACCAGAGGCAAATGTTAGCTTAGTGAGAAAGCTGGACCACCGATTCCATCTGTTTGACACTGCACGGAGACAAGTTTAGAGAACGAATCTGAGTTGGTGAAATTGCGTGGGATCGGGGGACATAAAGGCTTTCTTCTCATTATTAATATTACAGTAGGAGCTTATTTTGTTTATGCTGTATCTCACCTCAAACTTACAGACAATATACAGAGGAAGCAATGGGGCATTTGCAATTTGCATAATCATGCATATTCATAGGTCTTTGCATTCTGAATGTGTGTTGAGGTTTAGGGACACTCTTTTGTCATTTTTTGGGTGTAACAGTAATAATAAAAAATATTTTACAAACTATCATTCCATATATTTTTTTGTGTGTGCTTTAAATTATGCGTTTCAAGAGCCCTTCACTGAAAAGTTCGTTAGGGAACCAAAAGTGATCCTTCTACATTCCAAAGAGCACCTTTTTAAAGAGTACATTGTTGTGCTTGGCCCCCTACCCACTACCATTTCTTAGCTGCACCTAATGCATTTGTTTGGATGTAATGTAATAGCACTTCATGCTAATCCAGAAACAAAGTGGCAGAATAATAATAATAATAATAATAATAACCCCCATCATATCTACAGTATCATATAAGTCATTGGTGCAAATTCAGGGGGTAACAACGGGGGGAGGGGCATATCTTTCCAACTTTTTGTTATTATGTCAGATCATTTTTGTAAGGTCGCACAACAGCTGTGAAAAAAGTGCATAGTTCTTTTAATTGATATTGTCCAGTAAATCTCCCACACCAGTCATACTGCATTACTATTGCAAGCTAAAACAGAGGGCAACTGTAAAAGCTCCACGTGCAACCTGACCTGGACCGAGAGCAAAGTGCGCAGCAGTGCTTAGTAAAGCAGGTAGCCTAACAGCTAGCATCATCAACTTTTATTTGCATCAGCATTACATGGTATGTAAATCCTACTAGTCATATCGTTTGTTTTCATACTTTAATGTTCATATTAGATGCCGTTAGAATATAGTGCTTTGTTTATGTACATTTTTTAATGTATTTCACCTTTCATATAATGCTAGCATCGTATGCAGGCTATGGCCTTCCGATGTTGGTCACCAACACTTCTCAGATCAAATTTGCACCCCTGCATTGACCCCTTAAACTCTTAAGACTTCAGTTCCTCACTCAAAACCTCTGCTGAGGTTTCCTGCTTCATGCTGTATAAGACATCCTGGATCATAGCATTTAAATGAATGAACAGAAACCTGCAGATTTAAAGCTCTGAGGCAAAACAATGACATGGTCACATTTTAATTCCAGGTGCAAATCTTATGGTTTTGATGGCCTATTTGGACAATACATATAATTACAATAGGCCACTATACAGTATGAGACATAGGGGCAGTCACATTGGGGCAGTCGTGGGCTGGAGGTCAGGGAACTGGCCCTGTGACTAGAAGGTCGCCGGTTCGATCCCCAGCGCCGACAGCGCATGACTGAGGTGTCCTTGAGCAAGACACCTAACCCCCAATTGCTCCCCGGGCGCTGTGGATAGGGCTGCCCACCGCTCCGGGCAAGTGTGCTCACTGCCCCCTAGTGTGTGTGCTCACTAGAGTGTATGTGGTGTTTCACTTCACAGATGGGTTAAATGCAGAGGTGGAATTTCCCCGTTTGTGGGATTAAAAAAGTATCACTTAATAAATATAAAGAGTTCAAACGATGGGCTTATAGCTCTACTATGGCCTGTTAAAGCTTGCCATTCAGGTAGAGCAAAAGAAGCCTATTATTTGTGCTGTAGCTAGAATAAACAAACAAAGGAGTGGATGAATAAATAAACAAACATAAATAAACGCAAAATAGTTTTTTTTTCCTTTTCCTTCTTAGAGTGTACAGCTGATTTAAAGCTTCAGCGCCATAGCTGAAGAAGTGAGGACCACAGACGATCATGGTGAGTATCAAGAGTTGACGACGGGCAGAAAACACGTTATGATGAGAGACACATGAAAAAAAAATCTTGCTTACTCATACCTTGCTTGAAATAGCTTCCTTCAACGGAACGGTAAATGGGAACGTGTTCATTTCATGTAATATATACGAAAAACCAAATGCCTCTCAGCCCCTGTAAACATTTGAGAACAGAATATCAACACCTGTTTCATTTTAAGTGACAACGCATGCAGAAATCTGATATACGGTCATATATGCACATATATCATAAAGGATCAGGCATGTGTTTCAAAATAGATGAACCCATGTGTTATGTACATATATTTAAGTGTGAAATCTTTCACATATATGCATAATATATAGATGGTATATGTGTTTGATAGTGGGGTGAACACATATATGCATCATGTGTGGACCATATATCTCTATTTAACGTCTGTCTGATATGTGTCTGATACATGTATCGTAAATATGTGTTTACCCACCCATATAAACAGCAAATTAATTTTTAAAATATCACATATTTATGAATACATGTGTAACTCAAATCTCCCTGCTTCTGGACCAAAACCTTGCGTCTCCAGAATTCAACTTTACAGGAGAGGGAAAAAACCTACGTCACTTTTAATGTAAGTCAATGGAACCAGACGTCTTTCCAAGTCATTTTGGGGTATTTCTTTTGATCTATTGATCTTGACATTTTTGCACAACGTAAAGGACAGAAACCGTTTTCAAATTCTGTCAAAAACCCAAATATGAAAAAACAAAGAGAGATATGAGGTTTCGGTCCGACAGCAGCAATATGGTTATATGTGTTGATATATGGTGGCAAATCGGTCGGAACATATGTCACCAATTTCTTAGACGAGTATAATGTTATTGATTCTTTTGTCACACATTATATGTTTATTAGCCTGTTTTACATGACATGTTACATTAAACAGAGCCGCATGTTATCTGCGGCAACCATATAGCACTAATGTTATAGTGTTAAATGTATGTGCTGTACATATAGGCTGGATGTTTGACCGGAATATATGACCCTTATTTGAGTTTATGTAAGTCACACATGTGACTAATATAGGGTAAAACATAAATAAATAAATAAATAAATCCATGTCATATATTTTCCTATATGTCCCATACGTCAGAGTTGACCCATTCATTCATTATGGAACCGCAGGAATAGACGAGGAAGCTTTTCCAGTGCAAACTCCTAGACTTTGGTTCTAACTCTCTGGTCAATCTCTCCAATGATGGACTGATTGAAAGCCACACGTGGAAGGTTATTCAACTTTTATTAGTCGCCCCCAAGCCCCCCACCCCCCCCCACCCCCCCGCCCCCCAATCCCTTTCACCACTCTTCCAACGCGAGAAATAAAAACTGGGACAGAAATGTAAACATACAAAACCCTTATACACACGGTGTATTTCATATGACGTACACATGCGCCTCACTGTCTCCCGTTACACTCATAATGCATAATAAGAAACTCCAACCACAGAAAGAGGTGGAAAGACACGGACGCCGACGGGCTTGGGACGAGCGCACGACGGGACTCTTCTCGTCTTATGATCGTAACTGTAGCGATGATAATTCTCACCAGGCGCCGTCAGAGCAGCTGCGTCCCGAACGACGCCGCAAATCTACGGAGAACCAATGCAGGTGTGCTCTAATCGGCCAGCTGCGTCCACCGATTGAAGCGTGTTGTTGATGACCACGTCCTTTTTGGGAGGCGATGGCGCTCGTTTGATCTCATGACAAGAAAATGTGTTGGGATTTTTCATAAAATCCCAAATAAAAATTGCATTCTGCTTGAAAAAAAAACAAAACAAAAAAAAAAAAAAAAAAACAAAGACGAATTCCACCGATTTCTCGAATAAGTCGAATAATTCGTTTATTAAAGTGTAAACAGAGGCATTCAGGGCGGTTCGAGGCCAAACGTTCTACGCACTCCAAAAAGGTGGTTCTTCAAGGGTTCTTTAGTGATATCAGCGGTTGCACGTGGTACCATGTAGCACCAGAAAGAGTCCTTGCCATCGCAATAATTCCAATAATCGTAATAAATCCAATCATTTTCAGTTTTAATAATCGCCATTTCAGCATGAAGAGGTTCGACACAGAGCCCGTGGTTCTAAAGAGAACTATTGCTATTGCTGAAGAACCCATGAAGAACCCTCTTTTTTAAGAGGGCAGAAGCCTTTTAGATGTCAACAAGGTTCTATAGAGAGCAACGTACAACACGATCTGAAGAACCGTTTCCTTCTTTCAGCATGAAGAGGTTGGACATAGACCTCGTGGTTCTGAACAGACCAATTGCCATTACTAAGGAACCCTTAACGAACCTTCTCTTTTGAGCGCAGAAGCGTGTTTGGTGCTCTATGGATTTTCAAAAAGGTTCTCATTGCAAGACATTGTCCATCAGTCTGGAGAACCATCTCGCCGGTTCACTGCGTCCATTGAAGCCCGGAATGGTTCCACATAGAACTCATGGTCTTACATAGAACTAAAGAACCCGCGAGGAACCACGTTTTTTTTTTTTGAGCTTGTCAGAACTGTTCACAGTGGTGAGGATGGGAACCAGACGTCTGAGGAGTTGAGTGGTTCTAACAGGCTTCAGCTAGACCCAGCCCAACTGTTGAATTGTGGGTAAAAATTGTTGAAAGGTGATGTATGGAATATCTGGGAATATCTACGAGGTCATTTCTACCAGCTTCAGTTAATTTAGATCATTATTTTATTATTTTAATGTTATTAATTATTTATAAATAATTGGCGGAATTATTAGGGACCCTTTTGGGTGGGCAAATTTAGAATGCCAACATTCTGAGTTATTGGATGGATGGCACCTGGCAACCTTGTTGTAGTTATACGTGAGTCTTGTTTCTGCAAAGACGAAACCAATTAATTAATAATCAAATCAATGATTTGGTGATGAACGCTTGAGACGGCGGTTTGCGATAATTGTGCTGGCCTTAAACTTGTTTTGTCCGTGGCGGAGGAACACGTGCAAACAAAATAGCGCCTGCTTTCTCAGACTGGCCGCTGTTTCACCATAGGACAAAGGCCCTGTGGTGTGGGTCGAACTGGGGGGGTAAATAAAGACGTCTGGTTCCGTTCGCCGCCGCTGTAATAAACACGGTACACAGTCATTTCACATCAAACCCGGACGGCTTTGTTTACAGTGGGAAACGTTGAAATACGGGTGGAATTCCCCTTCCAGTGATTTTCACCGGGTTGCATCTGCACATAAATGAAATACAGGAACGCTTCGGCTGGAGTGGCGCTGACGTCATCCGTCCGGTTCGGTTTTTATGCCTCGTGGCGGAAAACGCGCAACTTTGTGCGCGTTTTTCGTCGCAAAGCGGCTTTGACTCGAGTCAGTTCGTTGGTTATGGGACTTTTTCCTTATTATAATCATAATAATAATCATGTCAGTGGTGGTGGTGGTGGTGGTGGTGGTGGTGCGTCGTGTTCATAGTGGTCGTCTGGGAGTCAGTAGTCAATCTTGTTATAAAGGTTGTATAAGGGCAGGGCGGGCAGGTTGCTTCCGGGGTAATATAAGGGCGTGGGGAAGGCGATGGAGCGCGGCACGGGCACGCGCAGCAGCCCGTTTTCGCGGAGCACGAGCGGCATGCCCACCAGAGTCTGCGCCGAGGCGTGCGCCATGTTGGCCGCCTCCAGTTCGGCCGAGAGCTGCCGCTTCCACTTGTTCCTGCGGTTCTGGAACCACGTCTTGACCTGCGTCTCGGTCAGCTGCAGGCTCGAGGCGAGGCACGCGCGCTCCGAGCTGCTCAGGTAGCGCTTCACGTCGAACGTGGACTCGAGCTGGTAGACCTGGCTGCGCGAGAACACCGTGCGCGTCTTCTTCTTGGCCGCGGCGCCCGCCTTGTCCGCGCCGAGGCCCTCGCGCCGCCGCTCCTCGCACGACGCGCCCTCGCGCTCCTCCTCCTCCTCGTGCTCTTCCTTGTAGTCCGCAGACAGCAGGGACGGGGGCAGGCGCGCGGGACGCTCCAGGCCGTCCTGGGACTGGAGGAGGGATTTGGGGGGACCTGCGAGGCCGGCAAAACACACACACACACATGTTTGTTTTTATGCTTTGTCAGGACGAAGAGCAAAGCAAGAGCAATGTCCCGGATGTGTTACATGTGTATTATATATGTGTAATTATCTGTGTATAACTATATATTGCCCCATAGATACTGTATATGTCTTATTATGCACATGTAACATTTCTTATTAAATAAATCTGTATTTATCTGTGTAATAACAATATCCCATATTATACGTGTGTAATTACATGTAAGTAATAACAGTATCCCATATTTATTATAAATTTGTAATTACATATATGTCATAAAAATATCCCATATTTATTATACGTGTGTAATTGCATGTATGTAATAACAATATCCCTTATGCATTATACATTTGTAATTACATATATGTAATAACAATGTCCCACATGTAATACATATGTGTATAACAATATATATTGCATATGTCTAATTACTCACATGTAACAATATTTCATTTCATATTAAATACATGTTTAATTATCTGGGTGAAATAATAATCTCCCAAATGTATTATACATTTGTAATTACACGTATGTTTTAACAATGTCCCATATGCATTATGCAGGTGTAATTATATATGTAATAACAATGTCCCCTATGCAATACACACTTGTGTAATTATCTTTATTTACCAATAGTGTCCTATATGTATTGTATATTTTTAGCGTTCATGTCATAATCATGTACTATATGTACTCTATATTTCCAATTATAAATGTGTAATATATCAATGAATTATCAACGTTCTGTGTTATTACCAGTATTAAAATTACATTCCATGTGTGAAATATTCACTTGCATAATTATCCCTAATATAATCTCCCACATATATTAAATATCTGTAATTACATATATATAACAATATGAATCTTCCATGTGTATTATGTACAATTTCCTGTATGTAACAATATTTAAATGCATACGTAATACGTGCAATTATCTGCATGCAGTTTGTCCCCCATGTTTTATATAGCGTGTCAAAATGTAATATTATGTCGTTTAGGTATTATAGATGTGTAATTACTGGTTTGTAAAAAAATATCCCATATATACTCTGCTTATAATTTTATAAATAAGTGCTTAAATATTCGCCTTTTGCGCACATATAAAGGTTTATACATATGTAATTACATGTAGTACATATGTAATAAGGTTTGTTTGCTAAAATGGACCAGATTAGTGTTTTCATGGTGAGGAATAAATTCAGCTTTGGTATCAAGCTGCTCTGCCGCTCTGCCGCTCCTGTCAAGGTGGGCTGCCCTGGACAGAGACGCGCTAAAACCAGCGGTGAATGAACTCCGATTGAACCTCGATTGTCGCGTCTCAGCGCCACATCGCAGGTCTCAATTCCTGCGACGAGAATTTTGACACTTCCAGGGAAGTTAGAGGAGGGAGAAACGCAGCGCTGCGTTCCTGTACAGTATGACAGCATAATCAAATGCAACCTGATGATTGGTCTCCTGTTACTGTAAAACCCCCAGCGTTGGGTCAACAGCTACAGTGTCCAGTTACCACCTACAGTGTTGCTTTACCAGCTGCAGTGCTTGGTGTAAAATGCAGTGTAGGGCTCAAACCTACAGTACAGGTGCTCAAACAAACGCGAGCCCCATTTCCACCCACTTGGCCGCAAATAAGCGCCGCAAAGACGCCGTTTCTGCAGTCGCGCTTGGACCTTCCTCCGCTAATCAATGAATCAGCTGGAGGATTCTATCCCGCGTGCCCATCACTCGCTGAGAGCTCATCACCGCCTGTTTGATCGACTGTTGGAAGGTGACGGGTGCGCCGCTGTGATATGAGCGACGCTGGGGCGCGATATTAATTAAGGCCGCTTACATTTAGCGCTCGATTGGCCCAATGCGGCGCGATCAATTAGCAGGACGCGCGGGAAACAAGGCGCTGATCGCCGGACCTCACATCGGCGTTCTAGCCTGACCAGTGGAGATGCACCAAACTTACCATCAGCTCTACGGTACACAAGACGGTCTCTCCATTAAATGCTATGGTTCTACTCGAAGCCACTTAGACGGTTCCCTGCGTGGTGAGACTGTGCTGGTTCTACTGGAGCCAATAAGGGTTCTGCGAGGCTGTGACAGTAGAAGAATCCACTGTGGTGCGATGCAGAACCATAAACAACAACAGGCGAAATAAAACGCTTAAGCATGAACTGGTTCTACATAGGACCTAGGCTTCTAAGCAGAACCATTGCCCTTGCTGAAGAACCCTCGTTAGCACCTGATGTTGAATTAAAGAGCGCGGCGCTGAATTAACGCCAATTAATTCAGATCGGCGGTGTTGAATTAGGACCTAAATCGGGGCAGATCTTCAGGATTAATAACTAGAGTTGACTATAAAAAACAAGGCGAACCTAAACCGGTGCCTTGACGCCTACAGCTGTGAATCGAAGCCCACGGCGTGGGTTTTAACATCTACACGGTCCAATTAAAACATGGGCATCACTTACACGGACTAAGCCTAGTTTAAGGAATTAGCGTGGGTGTTAAAATGTATCAGTGCTGAATGAACGCGTATAGATACGGATTAAGCTTAGGATTGGACTAGATTGCGTGGATAGAGCTGAACCAGTTCGGGACATTCTTTTTGGTTTAGTTTTAGACCTAATATGGCCCTAAGAAACTGGCCCATGGTGAACGAACACACTGTTGCATTAACGCGTCCAGAGCCGACTGAAAACGGTCAGGGTTGAATATATAATACAGGATATAATGTAAACACACGGACTAGGCTTAGTTTTGACCCAAACTGGTGATTTTCAGCCTGGGCTTAGACTTAATCTCGCTGAAAGTGGACATAGTGTTGCAAGACATTTACAGTGCTGAATGGAAACATCCAGGGTTGATCAAATAAAACAGCGCCGAATGAAACTCTAATATCTAATATCTAATATTTAATATCACCGGTCCAAATGTCTTTTTAGCCTGGGTTTAGACTTAATCTGGTTATGAGAATCTGCGAAAATAGCGCTGGCCGGTGGTCCAGCGTGGAATTAAAACGCACAACACTGAGCTGGAGTGCTGAATGGACACAAGCAGCGTCCGAAAGAACGGCCACAAGCACGCGCTGGTGGTGCTGCAGCGCTGTTTAGTCAGCTCATAGGCCCCGTACTGTTCAAATAGCCCTATAAACCAATGGGCAAAGATTCGGGGGTCCCCGGTCGCAGGTCTGAGGGTCTTACCCAGGCAGGAGAAGTTGAGCGGCTGGTGGCGGCTGCAGGGCTCGGGCAGCCCGGGCTCGGAGCAGCAGCAGTCCCCCGAGTCCTCAGCCCCGCTGCACTCGTCCTCGGAGGACACGGACAGCGCGCGCTTCCTGGCCGCTCCCGCGGGGCTCTGCTCCTTCCCCTCGCTCGCCGTGCCCAGGATGGACTGGATGGTGAAGCTGGAGATGGGGGCGGCCGAGCACTTGCTTCCGCTGTCCTGAGAGTGGCTCATCCTCGCCTCATAACAGTGCGGCGCTCCGGCGCTTCACGGGACGATAAGAACGCGCTCGGTTTGTTCGGTTAAGGCTACATATACAGAGTTTATTATTATTATTATTAGTAGCAGTAATAATAATAATAATGATAATAATAATAAACTGTTTGGTTGTGGCTTTAAAAAAAGAAAAGAAAATGATAAATAAGTCCAGCAGATCGAGCGCGCGAGCTCTTGTTTATTTTTTTATTTTTCGTAAAGTGCCGTTTTCGTTGCGCCTCGCACGCGGCCGAATGCATCGCGGTCCGCGCGCGCGCGCGCTCTGGGCTCCAAGGCTGCCGCGCGCGCGCCCTCATTTGCATGTAGGTAAGCGCGGCGCCGGCCAATAGCGCGCGCACAGCCTAGCCCGGACATTTCGAAAACACGCGCTGGGGAGGAAAGAGGGACAAAAAAACAAAGGGGGTGGGGGGTGTGGGGGGGGGTCTCAGAGAAACAGCGCGAGCCCTTTCGGCAAACCGCACCTGTTACTCTTTATTCCAGTTATTCATTCACTTATTTGCTTATTTGCTTACAACGTAAAAGTAATGTCAACAAAAATAAGGAACAATGAATTGAGTCTTTTTGAAGCTCAGTTGAAGCATTTTGTGCCAAGTGAAAGCGCATAAATTGGAATGTCATAGAAATAGTCTAATAAAAATGAATCGTCTAATAAAAACTGTCCTTGTTTTTAAGATGACTAATTTGCTTCTTCTTAGAAGTGCTTCAAACGTTCGGTCGTGTAACAAAACAATGATCAGTCTGTTTGTACTTTCGAAAAAAAAAAAAACTGACATCTTGAGCCTGAGAGTTTCAACCAGATATACAAGCTATTAAAACCATGTTCAACTCGGGCTTAAGAGAGTAGATGCATGCAAAACATTTACATTTGGTAGAGCCGCACAATACAAACTGAGGTTATTACAGTGAAAGAGCCTAAATTAATCATTAACAATAAAAACACGGAGCGTACGTTTACTATAGCAATGCAGCGCAACAATATAAAGGTGATATTCATGGAATCCGTTACTTGCGTTGAAGAAACTTTGCCTTCTTTGGGCGGGATTATGAGCTTTTAGCTGAGCATCTGCATGAACTTTTTAGTCACATTATGTCTTGGAGATGCTGCTCACCCTCACCCACCACCTGAGCTCCATGGCCAGAACTCATACATCACATTAAACAGGCCTTTTAAATTCCACCGGGCTTCTGCTATAAATGGCAAATTGGTCAAACAATCCTGCATACAGTCTGGAACTAATAATGGATCCTCTCTCATTTTTCTTGAAAATAATAAACTCATTGCACGTCCATTATCTCCGTTTAAGAATTAATTTGATCATTAAGGCGGGCTGAACTCCAGAGCGGGGGCGCGACCCGGCTAATTGATTGGCTAATTGATTGGAGGGTGTGCGCGCGCCTCCCGGCTCTGTGTTGGGGGTTGTGAGGGTGGGTTGGGTGTGTGTGTGGGTGGGGGTGTTTCGGGGGGGGGGGTTAAGTTCTGCCGGTCCTGCCCCATCAGGCCTCGTTAGCGTTTCCTAAAGAGCCACAATGCGTTATAAATGCGCGTGCTCCGGTGGGGTGACGGTGCATGAAGAACCCCTCCATTCCAAACCGGTGCAGGTCCCCAAAGAAGCAGCCCGAACGCCTCCTGCACACGGCGCCTCCACGCGTTTCGCCAACAGGCCTGCAGTGAAAACCTTCCCGTCCCTCTGATGCGTGAGACTGTCCGAGGCGGGAAATGTGCACTGACCCTTCGGCGCTGAACTCATCCGGGACTGAAGTCCGCGTTGGAGACGTTTAACCCTTAGAACAGAAAATATAGAAAGACAAACAGAACCGTATGATGATGAAGAAAAACGGAAATGGGTCCGTTTGTTTATTTCTTTGCATTTTTGTTTGATGAATATATTTAGATTTTCTGTATAAGACTTGGTTCATCTATCCAGATTCATCTATTTTTTTTCCATATATATTTATTTATTTATTATTATATAATAATTTTTTAATAATTTATCTTTAGCCTTTTTTTTCACGTCTTAGTTTTTTAATTAAACATAAAATTTTGAATACAGTGTAAGAAGTCCTCTCAAAGTTTATTTTTAAATATGTCTATCTATCTATGCCTTTCTATATAAATAAACATATAGATAGATAGATAGATAGATAGATAGATAGATAGATAGATAGATATATAGATAGATAGATAGATAGATAGATAGATAGATAGATAGATAGATAGATAGATAGATAGATAGATAGATAGATATTCTTAATCTGAAAGGCTAATGTTCTAAACGTTTCTGTGGGACGGTCATTCAGTGGAAGGCAGTGACTCTGCTGGCTTAATTGCCCACTGCAGTCTGCTGTGCTGTGCACTGTGAGAGTGTGCAGTGAGAGAGTGTGCTGTGTGAGAGTGAGACTGCCATGTGAGTGAGTGTGCTGTGTGCAGTGTGAGAGTGAGCAGTGTGAGTGTGTTGTGTGAGAGTGAGACTGCCATGTGAGTGAGTGTGCTGTGTGCAGTGTGAGAGTGATCAGTGTGAGTGTGCTGTGAGAGTGAAGGTTTGTGCAGTGTGGTAGTAAGAGTGTGCTGTGTGCAGGGTGTCCAGTGTGAAACTGTACTGTGATAGAGTGCAGTGAGAGTGAGCATTGTGAAAGTGTGTTTTGTGAAATTGTGCTGTGAGAGAGTGTGCTGTGTGAAACTGAGCCTTGTGAGAGTGAGTTGTGTGAAAGTGTGCTGTATGAGCATGAGCTCTGACAGAGTGTGCCACATGAGAGTATGCTTTGTGAGAATGAGCCCTGTTAAAGTGTGCTGTGACAGAGTGTGCTGTGTGAGAGTAAGCTGTATGAGAGTGAGCTGTGAGAAAGTGAGCTGTGTGAGAGTGAGGTGTGTAAGAATGCTCAGCATGAAAGTGAGCCCTGACAGAGTGAGCTGTGTGAGAGTGTGCTGTGTGAGAGTGAACTGTGTGAGAGAAATCCCTGACAGAGTGTGTTATGAGAGAGTGTGCCATGTGGGAAAGAGCCCTGACAGAGTGAGGTGTGTGAGAGGGAGCCCTGAGAGAGTGAGCTGTGTGAGAGGAAGCCCTGAGAGAGTGAGCCGTGTGAGAGTGAGCTGTGTGAGAGGGAGTTGTGTGAGAGTGTGCTGTGTGAGAGGGAGCTGTGTGAGAGTGAGCCCTGAGAGAGTGTGCTGTGTGAAAGTGAGCTGTATGAGAGTGAGCTGTGTAAGAGTGTGCAGCATGAGAGGGAGCTCTGACAGAGTGAGCTGTGTGAGAGTTGTGCTGTGAGAGTGTGCTGTGTGAGAGTGAGCTGTGTGAGAGTGAGCCCTGACAGAGTGAGCTTTTGGAGAGTGTGCTATGTGAGAGTATGCAGCATGAGAGGGAGCTCTGGCAGAGTGAGCTGTGTGAGAGTGTGCTGTGTGAGAGTGTGCAGTGTGAGAGTTAGCTCTGACAGAGTGAGCTGTGTGAGAGTTTGCTGTGTGAGCGGGATCTCTGACAGAGTGCGCTGTGTGAGAGTGTGCTGTTTCAGAGGGAGGTCTGACAGATTGAGCTGTGTGAGAGTGTCCTGTGTGAGAGTGTGCAGTGTGAGAAGGAGCTATGACAGATTGAGCTGTGTGAGAGTGTGGAGTGTGAGAGGGAGATCTGACAGAGGACAGAGTAAACCATGTGAGAGTGTGCTGTGTGAGAGTGTGCAGTGTGAGAGGAAGCTGTGACAGAGTGAGCTGTCTGAGAGTGTGCTGTATGAGAGTATGCAGTCTGAGAGGGAGCTCTGACAGAATGGGCTGTGTGAGATTGAGCTGTGTGAGAGTGTGCAGTGTGAGAGGAAGCTCTGACAGAGTGAGGTGTGTGAGAGTGAGCTGTGTGAGAGTGTGCAGTGTGAGAGGGAGCTCTGACAGAGTGAGGTGTGTGAGAGTGAGCTGTGTGAGAGTGTGCAGTGTGAGAAGAAGCTCTGACACAGTGAGCTGTCTGAGAGTGTGCTGTGTGAGAGTGTACAGTGTGAGAGGGAGCTCTGACAGAGTGAGTAGTGTGCGAGTGTGCTGTGTGAGAGTGCGCAGTGTGAGACAGAGCTCTGACAGAGTGAGCTGTGTGCGAGTGTGCAGTGTGAAAGGCAGCTCTGACAGAGTGAGCTATCTGAGAGTGTGCTGTGTGAGAGTGTGCAGTGTGAGAGGGAGCTCTGACAGATTGAGCTGTCTGAGAGTGTGCTGTGTGAGAGTGTCCAGTGTGAGAGGGAGCTCTGAGAGAGTGAGTAGTGTGAGAGTGAGCTGTGTGAGAGTGTGCAGTGTGAGACAGAGCTCTGACAGAGTGAGCTGTGTGCGAGTGTGCAGTGTGAAAGGCAGCTCTGACAGAGTGTGCTATCTGAGAGTGAGCTGTGTGAGAGTGTGCAGTGTGAAAGGCAGCTCTGCCAGAGTGAGCTATCTGAGAGTGTGCTGTGTGAGAGTGTGCAGTGTGAGAGGGAGCTCTGACAGAGTGAGTAGTGTGAGAGTGAGCTGTGTGCGAGTGTGCAGTGTGAGAGGCAGCTCTGACAGAG